>NC_036464.1:15193790-15493790 GCF_002775205.1 Xiphophorus maculatus | reverse complement strand
TTTGCCAAATCCTGCTATGTGTCTGCGTGCAAACTATATTCCGTTGAAGAGAAGTACAACAAGGCTGTCCCTGCTCCACATAAATGACCTACTTTGCACATTAACACACATTTACATGACAGCGAGATCCAAGGGAGCTTCATATTTTCTATCTAGCTTTAAAGTGCAATATGACTCTTGTTCAATTCTTAGAAGCTGCGGCATTTTTAGAAGCCTCCTGTCATGTTTGAGGAGATCACAGAGACAGCAAAGCTGACTCGAGTTCTGTTAAGCCACAGTAGGGAAAACGTGCTCATAATGTGCAGAACGCTCGCGAGCAGAATTGTACTTTTGTCGTGCAAGTGCGTTAAAGGGAGATGAAGCTGAGACAGAGGCCCACCTAAGGTGCTCTCAGCTCAGGCAGAGCTATTTCCAGACCAGCAGCCCCTCCCGTCCCTGTGCCTCCAACCTTTGGTGGGGGAAACCACACCACTGCTCAGGCCCAAGTCATAGACACGACTCAAGAATGGATCCATTATTCACACAGACACACATACCATACTCAGGGGACTGGCACACACGGCTGGGATGTGGTAGCGCTGAACGAATGCTCACTTTTACTTAACTTCACTTAACTAAAATGCCCCAGTAAGTCACATAATGAGATTCGAGTTTGTTTGGGGTTTTTATTGGCTTTTTTAAACTACGCACTACTCAGCTTTTTGTGCCATTAAAATTGTCAGGCGTACCCTCTGTGATTTGAGAACACAGAGTAACTGAAACAGCCTGGAGCAGAATAGATTTGCTTCTCTGTGAATGAAACGTAGAGTAGAAATGCACTGATCAGGTCGATTTCTGAGTTTCCCCAATTGTGACAATTCCTCTGTTTTCCAAAGAGTGATAACACCATACAAGAGCAAAAGATGTCTTAATAAAATTAAGAAATCAAGAGAGTTATGTATGTGAGTATATGCTCCCATATGATCGGAAATTAGTTTTTGGTCAGACGTACTTAATGAAAAAAATGGGGGGGGGAATCAGATTTTTCTGTTTCTGACCAATCAAGGGCCAATTCCGATCTCTTGCTGGTTGATTTGTGCATCTCTATTGTAAACAGTGCACAAATATATATATAAAAAAACCAACAGTCTAAGAGTGATAAAAGTGAACACATTGTACGAAGTTTAGAGAACGCTTGATGGCACAACACAACTCCACGAAACTTGACATGGATGAATATGTAAGTGCTCTCCCTCTCTGTCTCATACACCGACACGCACGCATTCACAAAGAGCCCAGATTGCATTCGAGTTTTGCTCATGGACCATGATAAGAAAATGTGGTAAATGCATAATCTGATATGCATGACTGGAGGTTTCTCTCTGCCTTTCTTTCCCTCTTGGAAATCGCAGGTTGCATCCATAATTTACACCAGCCTCCGTCTGTTTCTCTCTCTTCCACGCGGCTCCCTCCCTGTTTTTCTTTCCTCTCCATCTCCCCTTCTCTCTCCTGGCAATCTGGCTTTTGCAGCTTTGCTCATTAGCATACTGAAAAATGTGCAGATGCCACCAAAAAGTATTCACCTTCCAGCACTCTGATGCTGTTTCACATGTACACAAACTACACCGTCGACATTTTGCACAACTATCCCCAACAAAGGCGACAAGATTAGATCTCCTTTTCTTTTAATGTGTCTGAGAAATAATATGGAATCCTTTGGTCTGCTGTCTGTTGTTTCCTTGCAGCCTCATTCAACCCAATTACATCATCCATCATGGTGGTCAAAGGTTTTCGACACTGCGATGATGACTGCCATGGGTTTAAATAGACACTTAGAATTTATGGAGTCCAAGGGATAGGCAAATGCATAATACTCATGCTGTTCAAAGGCTAATTGAAGACAATATTCATGCATGTTTTTGCATGAAATTGATCCTGCAGATTGTGGAGCACGAAGCTGCTGGTGAAATCGAGATAAAAATTTGTCCTTCTTTCAAATAATATTATTGATGAAGGCTGGTCAATGGTATTACGTGCTGCGTTCACATTGGCTCAGCACTGCTCGGCTCATTGCAGCTGACAGTGCAAAAGTGTTCATACCCTTTGAATCTTTTTTTTGCATTTGATAATGTTGAAACCACAAACCTCAAAGTGTTTTATTAGCATTCCATGTGACAGACCACTACAAATCAGTGCATGTTTGTGAAGTGGAAAGAAAAAAAACATGTGGTTTTCAAATTCACTTGCAAATAAAAATCTGAAAGGTGTGAAGTAAATTTTTACTCAGCCCCTGTTAGCGATTGCTTGCAACCACCTTTTGCTGCAATCACCTTTTGCTGCAATCACATGGTCAATTTTTTTTTTTTTTTTTGCAAAATTGAATAAATGCAGTCAAATTGGGTGATATTCTGTGAACACCATTGTTCATGTCATGCCACAAATTCTTGGTTTACTTCTTGACTTTGACTGGGCCATTCTAATGCATGCATTCAAGCCATTTTACTGCAGCCTTGATTAATTTGTTTAGAGTTTATGTGCTGCTGGACGGTGAACTTAAAAGTATTTAGCTTCATTCGGCTTCCCAGCAACTCAAAAAGTTCAGTTTTGGTCTTGTCTGACCAAATGAAACTTCCATCCACAAGTTTGCTATGTGTCCTACATTGTTTGGTGCAAACTGCAAAGCTTTCCTTCAGCAATATTTTTACTTCTATATAAGGAAAATGTGTGCATTGCACATATCAGCTCCTCTTTTGACAGATTCTCCAACCTGAGGTGTTGATCTCTACAGCTTCTCCAGAGCTGCCATGAGGCAGCTGCCATGAACCTCTTGGTTGCTTCTCTGATTAAACCTCTCCTTGACTGTCAGCTTAGGTAGATGACTTGGTAAGTCTTGGTCAGCTTGCAGTTGTGCAATTTTAGACAAAGCTAAAATTTTTATAAGAATGTTTATGACCCTAATTTTCCTCAATAGCCTCATTCTGTTCTACCATAACAATGTTTCCATAACTCATCCTGAGCTTTCTGGTTAGGATCAGGAGAATCTATATCAGTTGTCTGCAAAACGGACAGTAAGAGTCTCTGTTATACACACTGACATTTCAATAAGGAATGCGATTTAATGTATCGTTCAGCTCTGAGATGTTTGAAGCTTGTGGAGATTGTTTTACAACCCAAACCTGCTTTAAACCTCCCTGAACTGTCTGATTCATGATGTTTGTTCACAACTGTTCTCTAAAAAACCTCTGAGGTCATCACAGAGCTGTAATTATCCTGAGACTAATCAACGCACAAGCATGCTAGATGTACTAACAAGGCACTAGATTTTATTCAAGTAAAAACCCATTCACAGCTAAGCACTTCTTTTTTTTAGGTTGTCACATATAATGTCCATTAAATGGACAGAAGTTTGTGGTTGTAATGTGACAAACAGTGAAGTAGCTTAAGGGGAATCAATGTTTGTGCAAGTCACTGCATAAGATTGGGGTCTTTCTATAGACATAAGCCACAAAAACCACATCAGAAGTAAGAACTGTTTGCTATTCTCAGAGACTGAAACTGTCCAAGTGGCAGGTGCAAGTTGTCTAACCGTCCAAAGCGGAAACACAATGACATAAATATACACATATCCATATTTACAGTAGTATAATGAAATGAAAATTGTTAATGGTTGCACAATGGTTGGTGCAGAAACAAATGCTTTTATTTGCAAATGACTGGATATTCAGATAAAACTCTTTATGTTCTTTTGCTCATCAAAAACAAAGCCTGTTTTCACACTCTCCTCTGCTTTACTGTACAACCTGAACAAAGTGAACAATGCTTTCCTGGGAAAAAACCTACTACTTGTTTAAAGAGGTAAGGGTGACACAACAAAAATCTAAATTGAAACTGTTGCTTCTTATCTTGCATTTGAGACCAAGTGGTCATATCGACATCGCAGCTCACACCAAGGCACTCGGACAAAGACAGAGGGGATGAATCAGGAGTCTTACCGATTCGGATGAGGAGGCTCCTGTGTTTGCTGTTGGGCAAAATCAGCTTCTTAAACTTCATCAATCACAGAGCAAGTCTGAAACCAAAACAAAACACAATGCAACAAAGGTTAGCGAGTGTTACGATGCAAAATATGGTTTTTAAGTAATATGAATACACGGAAAAGCTGGTGTCATTTATTAGGATGGAATAAAGCACCCTGCTGTTCATCTGACAAATTGGAGGCAGAGAACTGGGGAGCTAAAGAGAATATCTATCCACAATTCTGTCAGGTGTTAAACATAAAATACCTAAACGATAAACACAAGATGATTCCTTGCAGAAGCAGCTGTCTTTGAACTCTCCAGGCTCTAATCAAGGAGCAACTATTCTTTTCTTTTGCTTCTGGCTATTTTGTAACAGAGATGTGTAGATTTTCTTATGGGACCTATTAACACACCACTGCATACTTCACAGAGCGGCATCCTTAGCTCACCTAAGCCTATGTTTTAAACTTGACACCGTTTTTCAGCATGTGAACAGATGAAAAAAAATTGAATTAAAACAAAACATTACCCAACAATTAATTACTATTAACACCAGTTTGCAAGCTAAAAGCGTATCCACGATTTCCCCCATATCTGAATCAAATTAAATTAGTCATGTGAGTTTAATTAACTAAATACAATCTGATGCTGCAATTTCACACTTGGTTATGGGGAACAGAGGACGGTGCTTGAATATGGAGAAAGAAAGGATGGCAAACCTCTAGTTGGTATGATTCTGTGTAGTGGGAGGCTTGGAAGTTGAAGACTGCCACAGTTTGGTGAACAGATAAATCATTAAAAGATTACTTAACCCTCAAGCCTGAGAGAAGTAATACTTGCCAGATTATAAAAAATGGATACTTTTAACAAAACAAATGATTTATTTTCCCTTTGCATTATAATTTTCAGTCTTGTCATTATCATGAACAACAATATTTACTCTGTAGGCAAATGGGCACTTTTGCACTTTTGCAAACATATTTATTCGGCGCAGCAGGTTCTCGAGGAAGTGGAGGGCTCAGTTAGAAGTTTTCAGGGGTTAATTGTTTATATCATTTATTACTTGTGTATATACAATGAGATATTTAAGGCCATTTAGAAAACAATAGTGCATGTATTTTTTATAATTATTTTATGGCCAGTTGCTGCAGCAATTAATTAATTTTATCTGTCAACTCTCTCCATCAACATTACTGGGTAAGCATAACTATAATTGGTCTGAAGATGACTACACTTGAAGCTGATGAGACATTAAGGTCAATATGAGGAGGCACATTCCCAGTATACATTATTTCACGGTGCACTAAAGCTTAAGAGCCAATAAAAGAAAGAAATAATAGTAGAGCTGAGATTATTCTGTTTTAGGCACATCTTTCTTTCTACTGTGGCTTAATCTTTACTGTGATTTTATTAGAAATGACTTTCGCAATGACATTTTGAGATGATATACACTTTATCAATTATATTTAATCAGAAATCTTATGAGAAAAAGGTAAATATATATATATATATATATATATATATATATATATATATATATATATATATATATATATATATATATATATATATATATATATATTATTTCTGATTCATGGGCAAAAGTGTATTTGTGGAGGAAAAAAATTATTCCTATATTCTATTTACAGATCCACTAAAACATTTTTTAATTTATTTATTCACGGTTTAATTTTAGCTATGTTGTAAACAAAAAACGTATGTTGATTTATTTTATTACATTGTGGCACCTTTGGCGCGCCACAAATATTACTAAAAGCGACATTAGCTGGATGACTCAGGATGCTCCTAATCAGGGTTTACACACTGGGAGGTTACCTTTATGTGTGAAGAAACAGAAGCACTCCTCTCACATCATTATTCACTGCTGGTGTCAGTCACTGAACCCTAACTAATACAGGTAACACCCTTTATATTTTCTGGAACCAGCTAATTATTGCTACTAAAGGCAACAGAAGTGAAGCTCAGAGGATTAAAATAGAAACAAAAACGAGGACAAATAAGAAACAAAACTCAAAAATTCACACGTTTATGGCAAAAACAAGGTGAACATGATGGTCTGTTGGGCCTCTAAGGAAAATGGCTTATAAAAAAGCTTCTGCTCAGTTTAAAAATAATGAATACATGCTTGAGAAAAATATTCCAAACAGTAAAATATTGTAGGCACTTATCTAAGGAAGGGTCATCCTTCTGCAGTGAATCAATAATGCTCACCAAGACTGAAATGCATTAACCACAGGACCGACTGTGTGTTCTTGTATTCATCTGAGCCAAGTAATTTCTACTGTCTTTGTTTGACTGAGAAGTTCTATAGCACAATTTCCAATGCTGGTATTATTTTCCCATTCATACAAAGGCTCCATCATGTTGCTAAATGAGCTGCAGTGGGTGATATAAAAGAAAAGAGAAAAAACACACACACACACTTACATACACGGTAATTTACTGATCCTCTGTAATGAAACACGAAGCCAGCCAGGCATGTTTTCTCACTCTCTCCGAGAAAAAATACGGCTGCTGAGATCTACAGCGCCTCAGAAAAAAATGCTGTCACACCGCCTAAAGAGAAAAGGCAGAATTATAAGAAAGAAAAAAAAAAAAAAACTAAACAAATGGAGCCATTGATTCACTACTTGTTTATTTACAAGCCTCTCTGGAGAAGAGATAAATTCCCCTGTTGAGGCTCTGTTTCCCCATCACACGACACGACGGGATGCATGAGAAGAGGGGCGAGCGGGCCGCGAGCGCAAATGTGAGCACGCAAACACAAACGTCTCGCATCTGGATTAATCTCCAATGGGCGTCATCGCAGATGCCATTAAATGTAGCAGAAGGCGAGAATCATTCAAGAGAGAGAGAGAGAGCGGGAGAGACTGCCATCTGAATAATTTATTCCGAGGCTCATCTTGTCTCGCACCGGGGGGATTTCTGCTTTCAATTTACACCGTTTTCCTCCCCATATTCGAATCAGGAAGCAGATTTGTTGTGATTGGCACGCGGAAGGTCACCGTTCGCAATCTAGTGTTGTTGGTGCTGCCCTCGGTGGGGTTGGTGGGCCAGGTCTATTAGCACGCTAGGAAGAGGCACCGCGTGTTTTTTTTTCCCTTTTCTTTTTTTTTTTTTGTCCGCCTTTGTTTACATGCTCAGTGACGCTGGAGAATAAGGCCCGTGGTGCATGGAGACATCAGTGTGTCTGAGCTTATTAGACGAGCTTTCCAAGGACACAGGATGATCTAGAAATTACACTGGCTGAGGGGGGAAAAAACACTATAGCTAATCACAGCAGGAGGATGTTAGGAATGCAGACGCCAAAGCAAGGAGCAAGGGAGGGGGACAGAAAGGACAAGACAGAAAGGGAAAGACAGGAGGAAAGATGGAGGAGTTGGGAATGAAAGCATGAGAGGAGGAGGTAAAAGTAGGAGAGCGCAAAATGAAGCGATGGCTCTTATCCCTGTCCTCATGATGTGTGTCACAAAGGGACTGAGAAAAGGACACAGAACAGTTCACGGAGGCTCAGGTCAACTGTGACAGAATGAGCTGCCATTAACCAGACAAGCAGAGGGAGAACTCTATCTGAGTGACAAACTGTAGCTGAAATCTGCAGCCTTCGATGCGGCTCGAGGAATCTGCTTTGTTTTGTGCCGGTGTTATACAACTCCTCTGGGAAAGGATCAGTCTATTCCGCCGCGCACTCAATCCGGGAGACGCACACGTATTGGGATGGAGGGTATGGACTGTGAACGTCCTCTGAAATGTAATCGAAACTTTAAAAAATGGATTATTGAGCAGCTTGAGTCGGTGTGCTTAGCAAGCAAACTGCCCCTGGAGGAGTCAATTGGTGTGAGCTAGCTAGCGCTGGATGACAAGACTTGGCTGTTTCTGGCCTCGCAGGCATGAATGGCCCTGCAGCAGGCAGGCACAGCGCAGCGGTTCAACAAGGCCTCTTTAACCAGCAGAATGACAGGCAAGCAGACGGGCGGCCAGCCAGACACAGTCATGCAGCTCTGGCTGCTGCGCCGGTGCCAAATCAGTTCCACCACATGATGCAAGTGAAAGAGACTGGGAGAGGACAGTCTAAGTATATAAGTGTCTCCACAGTTAGGTCACCAGACTGTATATATATATTTTTTTATCTTGTTTTCCATGTATCCCACCCTCCATACGGCACCAGTTTTTTCACCATCGTCTGCCAGCTCTCTTACGTACGCTCTTTCTGTTTCTGTGGAGAGTATACGAATGACTTGTGCCTTGTTAAACTTTAAATGTAGGAGTCCACGGCCTCAGGCGCTGCATCAGTCCCTCTGCGCGCTCTCCGCCTTGTGGAAATCTCCGTGAAAACTGAAGGGAAACTCGGCACCACTATGACACAGCATGCAGGAATGCACCAGCGGATGTGGTTCGCTCGTTCGTTCGCTCTCTCTCTCTCCTTAACTTCTCAGTTAGCCCTCCTCCCCCCTCTCACTGTGGGCAGGTCCATATGCACCCAGTAATTATCAAGGTTATTTTCTCCAGAGGACCAAATCCCTGTTTATGGGCATAAGCGTGTGTCACCAGGGCCTTGGCTGTCAACCCCACAGGACGCTGACTTTAGTGGACAAGCCCTGGAGAGAAATCTCTGCTTCTCACACAACGTAGCTGCTTCTTTTCTTTTCTTTTTTTTTCACTTTGCACACACACACTAAAAGAAAACATTTGCAATTCTCGGTCGTTGTGCTATGACCTCAACTAAGACATCAAAACTGATGTTCCTTAAGAGCCTCAAACCTTGGATTTATCCTTGAAAACCCTCAACTAATGAAAAGATATTGGCTCAGAAAGGGGGATATAAATCCTTTGACAGCATATTAAAAAAATTAACTGTAATAAACAGATTTTATATACTATGCCTTGCAAAAGCATTCATGGACTTCAAACTTTCCACATTTCATCATGTTGCAGCTGAACAAATGTAAGGCATTATGGGGGATTTTGTGAGGCAGACCAATACGGAGAGAAAAATACTAGATGGTTTTCAAAGACTTTTATAATAGAACTCATATTTATGTTCACTATTTGTATTTGACCCCAATTCCGTCTGATGCACTCAAATACGACCAGTACAACTAAATAAATGCCTTTAGGAGTCATCTAAAGGACAGCATGAAGACCAGGAAAAGAACAGATTTATTTCTACCAAGAATAAATTACAGATATCTGAACTCCACTGAGATTAGTTGACTTCTGAATTCAATGGTTTGCTCTGCATTTTATTTTGGGGTGTCAGATTAATTACCAATGCACACCACACTTCACCAGTCACCAGCTTTTCACATCCACTGACTGGAATATCTGTGTCTTTAACATGGAAAATTTGAACATCTTGAAGAGGAGTGAATCGTCTTGCAAGGCAGTTTACGTAAACTCTTTAGTTCCTGCAGTCGTGAGAGCAAAGAGAACATGTTTATGTTGGCTGGAATGAACTCTAAAAAGGACATTAATTTTTTTTTTACTATCAGAAGTTCAATTCATTTTTCCCCCCCAGTAAGAGGTTCCCTGGAGAATTGGGATCCAGGCTACAGCACACATTTCCTTTTTGGCAATGGTTTATGAGGAAGCGAAGACTGGAAACAGCCAGTGGTTAACAAGGCCTGTAAAAATCACTAACTAACACAACAAGGTAGGCATTATACCTGTTAATTAGAGGCAAACAGCAGGCAACTTTGTTTTGTGAATGGGACACAGAGTAGGCTTGTTCTCATGGTACATTTGGCTTGGGAGCAAACAAGAGCCCGGAGCAACCTGAATTGCGAGCTCAAGAGTATATTTGCATGCAACAAACTGTTAGCTGGGGTCAGTAGTGCACACGCACACACACCCCCACACGCACGTACTGAGAAACTGGCTGCTCTCCTCACACAAAAGCTGCTTCCTCTTTGTTTCATCACGCAGGCTGGGCTTTGTTGGTGTGCGGAAATACCTCCAGAGGGAATGAAAATACTGGCAAGTCCCTGCAGCTCTTTCTGGAGCGAAACACGGGCAGCAGGGTCGGTCCTGCAGCTGCAAGATCACTCACAACGTGCATGCATGCCAAGTGCCTGTGTAGGCTCGGAGCTCCAGTTACGTACGGAGATAACCATGTTAACCTAAAGAACATAAACACTGGGGTGTAGTTACAGGGAACTAGAAGAGCCAACACTGACAGAGCAGAAACTGAAGCTGGACTAATGCTGTCAAAGAGGCTGCAAAGTTACTAGCAACGTCACTGCTAAGATATTAGCCTGGGAAGAACTCGGCGACTTCACTTCTTAGGTTTACTGACTTCTTGCCAGAATTTGGTAAAAGAGTTCAAGAAAAGGTCAGCAGAAGTCGAGATGTTTCAGGAATAGTAAATCACACTAAGCTGCATGTTCTTGGGGACTCTGCTACTAATTCATCCAACACTGGGGCGCACACATTCACCCAACCTCAACAAAACTGGGACGCCAGAAAAAACATACATTGAGTCCAAAAGAACCTTCACTGTACCCAACTCCACCACGGCGCCCATTACCACGCCTTTCTCTTTTCATATTCCATTACCTCACTCCACGGACATCCATACAAGCAAAAAACACGTGCTTGTAATCAGACGACAGCATTCTCCACTGATGACTAAAAATCAAAGACTTAACGATCTGCACTTAAGGCAAATATACGCCATATTTAGTAAGATTTCCAAACCTACAAGTAGGAGGAACAGAAAAATTTGGTTGTCTGTGGAGGTAAAGATGGTAAGTGATGAAAAGACACATTTTTGGAAGTATTTCAGCCCAAATCTTAACACAGATGGATTTTTAGCTTTGCAGTCTCACTTTGCTACCTACGCTCATGTTCCATTGACCCAGGAAATTAAAAACGACTTGCTATTTTCGTCAAAAACTTCATGTCGATTGCACCTCCTACATAAATCTGAGCGGCTACAATATCTTTTCAGTATGGCTACTACATGTTTGTTGGGAAAAATCCTACTTCTAAGCTCTGTGTGGAAGTCAAACGTACAGCCTATTTCAGAATCTCCAACACATAGTTGAAAGTTTGAACATATCAGCAAAAATGTGAGAAAAATCATGGGAAAAAAGTTTCCAGACAGGAAGTGCATACAGGGGCTGACAACAAAAGGCTTCTAGCTCTACATTTTGCACAATTTATGAAGTCTCTTTTTCTCTTTTTTTGTGTAAATGCTGCATTACTGTGGCTGTTTTAAATCTGAACAAGGCAAAGCACTTCACAAAAGGCAAAGATCCAGCAAAGCACAAACACACCACCTCGTTCTTAGCAGTGGCTGCTAAGAAAGATGCAGCCAGAGCGAGTCTGGAGATCAGCACCATTCTTTATAGGACACCTATATTACACATATTTATATCAATCTGTGGTAAATACTGATGTAGTGCTGTGTAATTGCAGATTTTGCTTGGCTGTACAGTACCAATCAGCCTGTTAGGTGACACCAAGATGAAGATTAGTCATTATCGGGGCACTGCTTGAGGCCAGAGTTGCAGATAAGTATTCCTTGACTCAAATGTGCTCAGCAGGTTGTTTTGTTCCTGCCCTACCTAACAAGGATTGTCATTATACCAGCCCCCGTGGTTATCAGAGAGTGGGAAGGGGATGGGTGAGAGAGTCCTGGGATGAAAGGATCTAATGTTTGAGGGTGATGAATTGTGGTTATCAGCTGCTACTTGTTAAACAGCTAACAGCTGATTGAACTGTGCCAGATTGCCTGTTTTCAAATTAAGCTTCCTTTGACTTTTTTTTTTACAGTATTTTACAGAGTTCTAATTAGTGGATATAAATAGTCTATAGACTCCTGTTATAATGTTCTTGTGATGCAAAAAATTATCAAAGACCAAGATAAATATAGAGATTTTTTTCCTCTTACAAAGAGGCTAATACTACTGCTAAAGAAGCTGTAGAATACTGTGTATAATTGGATATGTAAAAAGTAGTCCACTGAACTCTCCGTATATCTAGACAACGAAGTGGTGTGAAAGACAGAAGATTTTCCCTTCAAGGGAAACATGTGTCTCTTTGTGGGAGAACAAGTTATAGTCTGATGAAACCACAGTAAAAGCTTGGCTACAGTAAGATAAGTAAGCTTGACACGAAAACAACATGGAACATCAGCAAAAAACAATACAGACACAGTGAAATGTGGAGATGGCATCATCATGTTCTGGGGTTGATTTATTTCAGATGGAACTCTTCTTTTGTCCATCCATCCATCCAACCTCATAGTTTAGAATTAAATATGAAGGCGAATCTGTGAGGCTGCCTGAGAAAGGCTCTGAACAAGAGATGGGAGTGGGAAAATATTACCAAGCAAAGATCCGGGATGGTGACAAACTAATCTCAAAGACTGGATGCTGAAACTGAATCAAAAGATATGACAAATTATCCAACAAATGATTTATGTATTTATACAATTCCTTCTTCTCTTATTTGGGTCCTAGTGCGCTACAGAACAAGTTCTTAAGTTCTCCTATTGGCATACAAATGTTTGAACGGTTGTGCTTCACAATGATCTACTTTAACATTACGTTTCAGGGTAAAGTAGAGAAGATGGGGTGGACTATGTTTAAAACTCCCCATTTTTAAATGTCTTTTATAAACACCATCCCAGGTTATATTTAAATAACAAATCACCTTAATTGAACTGTATCGCTTCACTAAACTGTAGGGCATGGATGTCTTTTATACATAGAACAGACTCATGCAAAAACAAATGTGTGTCTGAATAAAATTAGTTACTTAAATATTAGATTCTTGCAAGAAAAGCTGGCTAAATGAAGTTGTTATA
Source organism: Xiphophorus maculatus (assembly GCF_002775205.1). Lineage (NCBI taxonomy): Eukaryota > Metazoa > Chordata > Actinopteri > Cyprinodontiformes > Poeciliidae > Xiphophorus > Xiphophorus maculatus. The sequence continues at coordinate 15,480,959 of NC_036464.1, read as the reverse complement.
AAACACATCTGTATGGGACAAGTCCCCAAAGAAACCAGAAGAAAAACGCATTTTCATATATGATGCAGATTATGGGCGATGGCCAAGGCCTACTTTTTGCTTTGCAGTTGTCTTTGGTTAAAAGCTTAACAAAAAAAAATCAGGTCGTAAGCAACTTTCTTTCTTGTCAAGCTAATTTCCATTAAATCTTAATAAGTAAGCTGTGCAACATCCTGATCCCCCCAAAGTGCTAATTTCTCAGCAGAAACACTCCATCTTTTGACTAAACAGCAGAGTAAAACAGCACTGAGCAGATATCAGGGGGAAAGCAGATTCTAGATGTAGTGACAGAGGGGAAGAGCTTTCAAGACAGCTGCTTGAGTTTCTTTCTATGTCACTCTCACTCAAACACGCACACACACAGGCACACACACCCTGAACTCCCTCTCTCCTTTTTAGCCAGTGACAGCAGGCACCCAGCGATGACACGAGGAGTGTCTCTGGCAGCCTGTAAGGCAGCACTAAACAGACAGAAATATCTGTTCTGACAGACGGACAGACCGTCACCCAGTAAGACATGCATGCAGCTGTCACAGAGCGTACTGCACCTCTTCTCGCTTGATTTTTTATTTCTTATTTTAACTCTTCTCTCAACACCGAACACAGATTTAGTCATTCTTCTTCCTGTTGTATTGATTTTCCACTCCTACATTTACGAGACAGCGCCGAACATGGTTTATCTTAAGGCTGGAGAGAGTTTGGACTGAGTTTCAGTGTCATGACCCTGACATTTGAACATACGAGCCATCCTGCAGCTAATCAACATCTTTGCTGCTTTCATTTGTTTATTCATCTCTTACTTTCCTTTCAGGAGAGTCTGTTCTCAATTTCTCTGGCTGTTTAGCCTTTTCGTTCTCAGGAACAGCCGTTCCCAATTAGGAGGGTCAGAGAGCGGAATAACTCATTCACTGGTATCTGACATTGGAAGATCCACAGCAACAAGAAACTCCTGCTATAAAACTGCCAGGTCTAAAACTTGTCCACAGACTGTGTTTGCATGTGCATCTGTGTGCATAAATCTGCACTGTGTCAACAGGTTGTCAGGAGACTCTCACATCCATGTTTTACAACATGCGATTATGACAAACCTGCTTATGTTGTGATAGATGTAAAGGTGCAGTTTATAGACATTCATCTGAAAATATAAGGTATTGAAACAATGAAAAATCTCTCCTGATCAGTCAGGCGCACCCATGCACCAAAATCTGCACCGTATGAAAGAGAGCTGCTTTAATGGCTTTGTTTCAATGGTCCCCCCTGCATGCTGTAGAAGCTGGCAGCTGCAGTTTAAAAGGCACATCTGCAGGTATTGCATTTCAAGCAGAGAAATTCAAGCTGTGAGAAAGAACATATACACAAACATTGTCACAGACAGAGGAGTATTCAGACGGGTTGCGTCTTTGTCTCTTGTAAAAAAAAAGACATTGCAGGTGTGAGCTTTTCTACATGGCACCAAGTCTGAAAACAATGGCACGACTGAAGAAGGTATGGTGACAATCTGTGTGTTGTTCAATAAAAATACTCACTTTAGTGTGAAATGATGGACAATATATGGCCAAGTGCACCATAGTAAGGATAGGACTGTAAAGAGAATGTGCTCATCAGTGAAGCGTCTCAGATAAGCACACCTTACTGAGGCTGAGTGCAAACCACTAGCCCATAGACCTACAACTGTTTTGTGCATTTACAAAAATAAAGGTGAGTTTCTTACATCCTTTTGTAAAACCTAAATTAAATAAAAAGAAAAACAATTTACGTGGATAATACAGTGTGTAGTTTTAGACACTTCAGCTCAGATTTGAATAATTTTAGAAACTGGTTAAGACCATATTTGATAATCAGAAGGAAATCTGATTCATACTGATTGGTGTTTTCTGTTCATGCATCTTCAACAACTAAGATTCCTGGTGATGTATCTAGATATACATCAAATGAGCCATGAAGCACATATAACCTACATATTCCTGTAGGCAGGACATTGGACTGGAGCAAAAGGGAGACCTTCATGCAATTACATTTCCTTGGCACACCTCTTTCCAACACAGACTCCTCAATAAGCAGCTCATACAGAGAAATTTTCACCATTTTAATTCATAAGCTCTCACAATAATGTCTCTGAGAGAATCAGATCTATTTGTTACAGATGAGAGTGGAGTGGTGTGGAGGATCATGGGTACTATCTCTCCCAAATCAGGGAAAGAAAGAGCAATCAGCAAAGCTTCAGATGGCATCCAACAGATTTAAGCTCCTTTCTTCAAGCACCGCTGCTGTGGCGCTCCCACACACTAGTGATGTGTTGCATCCATTTCTGATCATTTAAATATGTCACAGATGGACAAGAACATGTCTAATTGAGAAACATATGCATCACACTTACAGAGAATAATAATTCCAACATGTGTGTCGTTTTATTCAGTTCTCACCGTTCATTCACCACGAGTTGCAGGAGACCGAAGGTGGCATTTTCCTGTACAATTTGTGAAATTATGCAGATGATGACACCATGTTTCTTTTGTTTACTGCTACCGGGTCGGAGCGTTCATGAACATTATTTTTCAACCTCACACTACAGTTACCACTCCTTCCTCTCCTCAACCTCCCGTCTTTCTCTCTCAGGGAGTCCTGCTTCGGCATTGGAGGAACGTCCTCGGCATTATGAGAAGCCATTAATGAGTGTTTGGCGTGGCATGTTGTGATGCGCGGCATATTACAGCCATTCATCAGAGTCAGGAGACACTTGACAGGCGGACAGCCAACAGGTTGTGTAATCATATAACACAGCCATGTCAGGCCTGCCACGGCTCCGTGTCCCATTCAGGCCTCTAATGTTGTTTTCCTCTGGGTAATTGACAATGCCAGACATAGAGACCCAGTGATGGATAACATAATGGACCCACTGGCACACAAAGATGGCGGCCGACTAGAATGATGTCATCTTCAAATATACAAGTATTTATAAATATTCAGGATTTGTTATAACTCAGTCTTTTTCCCTTTTTTTTAGGTAACATTTATTAGGATGACTTTGTACCTTGAATTGATCCTCATATTATTCTAGTTCAGGATATTTGCTTGTCAACAAAGGGTTTTGTAAGGAGCTAAAAAAACAAAAAAAACAATTACTTCTGTCACTTAATCAATAGAATATTATTTTTTTTTTTTGCCTTTTTTGTCTTTATAAGAACCACACTTAGTGTAATATGCTCTTTTTTTTCTTTTTACCGTTGGGCTATCCCGTCGCGGGTTTGCTTTTCTGGAACAAAGTTTGGCTTGTTGGTGGTGCATGTTACCCTCCAAAGGACTCCCTTTTGTCCCTGACCTTGTTTGCGGTTTTTCCGGGCAGAAATTTTATGGATAGTTATGGGAAAAGATTACTTTCGGTTAAGAAACCACAGGGTGTCATCCTTCCTTTTGCAGACAATGGTGTTCTGTTGGATTCAACGCTCACTGGAACCGTTCATGAGTCCGAATGAGAGTCAGCTCCTCTAAATCAGATGCCATGGATTCAAAGGCAGTAAAAAGTGGGTTGCTCCCTCCAAGGTGAGGGGCTGCTCAAGCAAAACAGTTCAAGGCTCTCCATGTCTTGCTTAAAAATTATAGTAGGATTGTGGAGAAGATGGATAGATGAATTTGGGCTCCTCTAGTCTGTCATAATAGAGAAAAAGCAAAGCCAAGAAGTGAAGCTCTTGATTTGGCTAGCCAAAAAGCATGCCAAACATGGACAAGAAGAATACTTTTTGAGATCATGTGGGATGAATATAAAGTGCTTAAGAAGAATGAAGCTAAACAAAAAGGAATGCCATTTTCATGGTCAAGCCAACAGCTTGAAACAATATGCTTTTACTAGATTTATATATGAAAAAAAAATGTCAGAGAAAACTACATTAAGATTCAAGATGAAAATGTCAGCATTAGTCTGAGACAAAGCTTGGCCTTGGACAGAACTAAACCAGCATCTCTAGCACAGTATATTATCATTATTTGTCTCCTAATTACTGCAGTAGTCATTGCTTTGCAATAAATTATCCCTAACCTATAATGAATGCATCACATTAGTTTAAGTCACATTTTGAATAAATCATTGAGATAAATTGATTTGAGTTTATGCAATAATTATGCACATGGGTAAAAAACAAAACAAAAGTCAAAGCGAGACTTTAGCAGCTTCAGAGCTCTGCAGAAACAACACGATGCAGAGAAGCGTTTAGTTTTTAACTAGACAACTGCGTCAAAGAGGCAGGGGTGACCTCAAGGCAGGGTGAGACATTGTTAAAAAAGGAAAGTATCCTCACACAACCTGTTCTGCTCTGTCCCTAAGCTGGAAAGGAAAAGACAATGTTCTTTCTCATCCTCCCACTCCACACAGCTTTTTTACCTCTGGTTGTTTGTGAGAAATCCTTTGCAGTACACAATCCCCCCCAAAAAGGGCCGGTTTATAAAAGTGAAAAATGGGCTGCTAGATGAAAACCAGAATGAATCCAGCAGGGATAAAAATACACATCCTTGCCTTTTGAACATTCTCGCTGTTTCCCGAAGGTGGAGATAGGACACCTAAGGGAATCATATGTTTGATCATTCTACCATTTTAAAACACTTGTCTTTATTTATGTCTGGATCTGGTTGACTGTCAGAAAAATAATGACAGCACAATAATTGACAGGTGTTTATGTGAACAGGCCATGTGTCTTCAGATTTGCTTAAACAGGTCCAGCTTTCTACTAATCAGAAACAATCTAAACTTCATTGATTACAAAAACTGTTCAGTTTCGAGAGCTATATTTTAGTCTAGTTTGGCTAATAAAGTTAATGTTGTTATAAATATTAAGAGAATTCAGTCTAATGACAAGTGAAAAGGCAGAAAATTAGAATCCCGGTCAAATCATTTTTAAATGATTGGCACTCTCTGATCTCTCTCACCAAACATTTCCCTCATAAACTCAAAAAGACTATCTGCCTCTGAGCTACCTCTTGCCTTTCATAAATCACAAGAGGTGGCAGCGATATCCTGCGCAGCTATGGGCTTTCAGAAATGATGCCGGCAGTGTAGGACAGGAGACGTGGTGCAGCGTGGGTGTTAGCACATTAGACCTTTGCCTCTCCATATCGTTCTTTCCACAACAATAAACACACTGCGCACAGCTTCAAAATTCAGTTATTGGGGCCTGCCATAGAATTATATAAGGAAGGGCAGTGACTGCCTTGCGAAACCAAACCACTGTTACACATGGGATTAGTTTGGCCATTTAAAATTAAGCTTACTGAAAATTTCAAAATAAAAGCCTTGACATTTTTTTTACATCAGGTAACTGCTCTTTTGGGAATTATATAACTGGTTTAACCCAACCACCGTTACACATTGGATTAGTGTGGGCATTTAAAATGAAGCTTACTGAAAATTTCAAATTAAAAGCCTCAATATTCCTCTCAGGGCAGTGTACCACCGTAGGCTGTTCACTAATATTAGCCGTTCCTATCTTTTTCTCTCAGGTGACAACACATTTTCGCCATTGACTATACTTTAGCTAAGCTTAGCATTGATGCTAATTTTTAGCATCAGAATGCTGGGTTCCAACCGACGGGCACACTTTGGCAGGCCCTGGTTAAATTTCTTCAGAAATTTTCTAGTCTTTCCTTCTTACACTTTATTGTCAGAAATAATTTCCGAGGGTTGTTTAAGTTGTTAGTTACGGCTGGATGGTCGCTGATCACCATATACAAGTCAGCTGATTCAGTGCTGCAACTACCTGATTTGGCAACTCAGTCACATGGAGATAGCCAAAAGGCTTCTTATTCTCGCTATAAGATGTTTTGTGAACCTGACTTCGGTCTAAAACCAACTACCAAAGTCTATTTTTTGCCCAATAGATGCAATTTTATGTTGGTCGCAGCTCAAGTAAGCCTTGCGGTCGCATTTAAGAAGATGATTTGTTCTGATCTGTTTGCGTGTCCTTGGCTTTCAGAACTGTACTTAGGCCATGCAGACAAATTTAGAGAGCTAATAAATTTTGGTTTCCCTAATGATCGTGTTTTTCATCCTGTCTGTCGCTGAAAAATGAATAAGGGAGACTGCAATGTCCGGAGAGTCACAGTTGAGTGAGAGTACTAAGGTAGACCATTACTACTAAAATGTAGTGTGTTATTCTACTGTAATCTATGGTAAAGTTCTGATGCTACTACTCAGATTAGAACTCTGTATCTGCAAATGCCTGATTTTAAACTACTCAGATCGCTATCTGAGACGAAAAAAACAAAAAAAACTCAGAGTGAGACATCCCTAATAAATCATTTTATGTAACATTTTGCAGCTCCTTTATGTGCTTCACTGAAAATGATCTGGCTGTATTTTCCAGCCTGGTCTTTCCTTATCTCAGATTTGTTTACATCATAGGTATTTTCTCATACACACACATACTCTGTATGAATGTGGGGGGCAGATGTTCTCCAAGCTGTGTCTCGGAATCAAGCTAGATTACCTGGCACCTTTATCTATTATCTTCGTCGTCCTATTTTTTGTTAACACCTGAGAGTAATAACAAAAGGATAAGGACAAATAAAAAAGTACAGCTGCAGCTATTTGGCAAAGTTGGCAATACAGTGACCAACTTAAAACAAAAACCTTTATAATGTAGGAAAATTGAGCAAAGTTATCACCGGAACCTACATTAACATAAAACATCATGTAGTCTATGACTAAAATACTGTCACATGAATCTGACAGCCACAATAGTGTGGATTTATTTTCTTTCCCATATCTGGACAAAGTGGAAAGAAACTCTGAATCATTCCATCATGTTTAAGTTGATTTTTCCAAGTATTGACACTGGCCACAGGATTCTCAGTAGAGTCTGGCTGAATTTCTTTCCCTGCAGAGCCAAACAGGATTCTGCCCAGTTCCTCATAAACAGCAGCTGGAGTCTGCTACTCAGTTTCCAGTTCCTCCAAAGCCACCAGCACTCGACGGCCCAATCAAAACCAGCCCCGGTGCTCCCTCGCTCTGCTTTCACAGAGTGCAGGACTGAAACAAGAAACGTCCACAATCAAAGATCCGCAGAATAAAAGAAATATCCTTTTACCTGCGTGACCTCAGAGGCGCTTGTGCTGCAGCTGGCACCCCCTCCCCGCCCCGCCCTTCATGTATTCTCCCGCGCGGTCCGATGCTGACCTCTCCTTAAGAGGAGATCTGAGAGAAGAGGAAGACAGAGGAGAAGGTTGTTAAATTTCCCCTTAATGGAATGCCGGGGAGAACCTGGTTCAGACAGAGGACAAATGTATCACAGAGAAACACACCATGGTGTTGAAAAATGTATGCAGGAAGCCATGAGGGAGTTTGCTATACTGCCCCATTTACTCTACCTCCTAACCCTGCTGGAGAGTCAATGAACCAAAGAACAACTGCACCACCAATCACACGCCCTGTGCAGCCTATATACTGCAGCAAACCTGTTCCAACACCCCAATCCCCCCCAATGCACAGGAACAATGTCCTTCCCAAAGGTTATCAGCAGTCTGGTGCTTGGTCAGCCCCTCATCCTGAGTCCATTACACACACAGAGTGGTGAGATTCCCTGCCTTAATACACCCCTCTTAGTTTCTTCTCACTGCTTCACTGCCTCCTTTAACTCCTCATACAAATCCAGCATAGGCCAAGAATACACACCCACAGTGGTTTCTGGGATTAGCCAATCAGAGCATTTTCTGTGTGTTCGTATGTATATCAGCTTTGCTGTAAAAACGACAGCATTTGGCTTGATATTACACATCTAATTCATTTATTTAACTTCAAGTCCCAAGAACAAATACACAATAAATAAAATGCAAGTTATCCAAGAAGATGAGGAGAACAGGAAGGTAATGATTTGTACAGGTGTATTCAATAAATCAGAATATATGTCCAACTGGAATCATTTGTTAGGTTAAAAACACATTTTGAAAATAGCGTTTAAGCAGGTATTAAACATACTTTCCATTAAGCCCAATAAATGATTGCTTTTGTCTGATCTAATATTCTAATCCTAAATGCCATGTTTTCATTAGTGTACACAGACAATCTCCATAATTAACAGAAATAATGGTTTTAAAACATGAGTCTGTGTGTAATTAAACTACATAATTTGCTTCACTTAGTAAATTGACTTAATGAAAATAATGAACTTTAAATAATATTTAAATTTCCTAAACAGGTCTGTATGTACTCTGTGAGAAAGAATGGGTTTTTTCCTGAAGTTGGCTCTTGCTCCATCCTGCCCGTCATTTCATACTTCATAAGAAATAAAGTGCAGACATCCTCATAAGTTCCTCTCACTGCAGAATGTGTTAATGTTGCAGTGGCACCCACTTACAGTATCAATTGCATGCAGTGCCTTTTGGCACCACTATGTGAAATGTTATTTATTTGAAAATCAATTTCCAAAGAAGCCTAGCTCCCTCTGTTTCATTTGATTATGTTTGTTAGATTTACCTTGCAACAGCAATTTAACTGCCAAATAATGCTTTTAAAATTCTAAAACGGGCCAAAATCACACTAAGCAGCTCTATATATTGCACTGACTGACAACACTTTGTTACATGAGGATTTAAAAGAAAACATATTTTGGGTGTGGCGAAAAACAAGATGTAAATAAACTTTACCATACCACAACTATAAATGCTGCTGAAGTTATCATCCACTTCACAGCTTCCTATTGGTGATAAACTCAAGGGCAATTCAGCTGCTTTTTAAGAAATCTAGAATATACGTAATCATTTCTGGCCCAAAACCTAAAATCTTTTGGTCATCTCTGTAAAATAGTTAAATCACTATACACTGAACTGAGATTTATTGCAAAAACTATAATGCCACATTTGTTAGCTACTATACTCCAAATGTTATAAATTTGTGCTTTTCTCTTGAAAACAAGTCCAACAATTTCTAATTACGTACGTAAAATAAACAATAAATCAAAATCACATGAATAGAACACAATCACATAGACGGGTTAGATTTCATGGCCCAGTCTAATCTGATCCTAAATGTGTGTAATTTAGATTATAGAGCCATTATGGTAAGAGTTGTGTATGTAAGACAATCCAGTCAACTGCACCAATCCTTCCTCCTCATGAACCAAGTGGAGACATTAAAATCTGCAAACATTTCACAATCTACGCTGTGCATGTAGGTAATATTTGTGTTTAATATAGAAACTGTCAGATAAATTAAGTAGATCTGTATGGTTGTGAGAGATGTATGAAGGAATACAATATTATAAATGAAACGGATTATAATTAAAAGATTTTAGAATTATGCAACTTGAGCTCCACATACACCACAAAGCTAAACCAAGTTAGAAATTGGTGTTTTGTCTTGTTATTGGGCTGACAAGACAAAACGTTCCTTTATGTTCTGAAGGTTATAGCAACTGACAGCAACAAGTCCCGCAGGACGATGCAACATTTGTCTTTCTGTTTCACCTACAACGTAGGAAACAAACTTTCTTATGTTCAGCCTGACTTCTTATCAGAGTTTCCAGCACTGAACTATAAAAAAAAAAAGTTAATAATTTGTCTAATTGAACCCGGTGGATTTCTTCCACCGGGTTAGCCACCGGGCTAATTTCTTTAGCTTAAGGCTAAAGAAATTAGCTTTAAGCCAAAATTCTGTGAAATGCACAGATAAAATAATCAAAAGTGATGTAATTTGCTTTGTTCTTGGAACTATATCTCTCTCTCATCTGCTGACATTCAGAAAAGAACAAAGATATTGTTTAGAAAGAAGGAGCGTGCGGAGAAAACTGAGCAGCCCCTGTACAACACAACACCTGCTCGCTCACTTAATCCACGAGAAGAAGGCAACACACTGAAGAACATAATGTGGGAAGAGGGGGTTGACTTTGGACGGAGGCCAAAAAACCAAGAGGACAGGGGGGGGGAGAAAACCATAAATACGCAGGGAGGCGAGCAGGTGTTGCAGACAAATGTGATTTACAGCTTCTAAGTCTCATACACTGCTGACAGGTAAGCCTATTAGGTTGATATTACACAGCTATAACACACACACCGGCGGACCCTTTTAAAAGCATTTGTGTACTCGGTGTGCAAGGGTGACCTGTTAAAGAGAGATTATATCGAGTTGTTAAGGCAGCACGTTAACTTCCTTATGGTTTTGTTTTGTTTTTCCATTTTATTTAAATTGATCTTAGTCAGTAGCAGTGAAACATAATCCCGTTTTATTACAGGTCAGATAGAATTGAAGGTTAAAAGAAGAGTAAATTAATGTTTTGTTCTCATACTCTAAAAGTCTTTTAAATAGCAAACAGAGAAGTGAATGCTTCGACTGCGACCCTTTTTTTTTCTTTTTTGCATATTGGAAACTGCCAGGGAGCAATCACCCTGGAATGCAAACATTTATGAGAAACTAAATGCGCTAGAACAGCGAGATTCGCAATCGAATTTCACTTGTAATGCTACATGAGAGACAACCAGACTAGAGGAAAATTGCTACCACTTGAGCAGCTCGCTACAGATGGTGTTGAGAGCAACATGGCACAAAGCAATACGTTCCTTAATAACGTGGTGAATGTTGCAGTGAAAGGCTCCGCGGTAGCTTCTGCATACTCAAAATCTTTTTTTTTTTTCTGCACCCCTCCTGTCAGAAGTGCAAACTCTTTCATCCTGGATATAAGAGTCTGCAGTAAGAAATCCTCAAAGAGACTAATCGTGTTAAATGAGGTTTGTGTCTGTAGCCGTGACTTCTGAGCCTGTGTGCAGCAACGTCGGCTGGGGGTTGTAAGGGAGACTACAATTTTTCGTCACCCCTTAAAATCTGAGCTAACTCTCTGCAAAAGCCAGGAGATCTCTATTTTACGACGCCAATTGGGTTTTAACACTTGACCAGGGTTAGGTAAGATTAACAAATTTTCTGTGCAAAGTCTTTAAAGTGATGCGTATGATGAAGCCAAAGTTTGTCTGAGAAAAGCCCTTAACGCTGTGACGTTTACTTTAGCTTTCTGCGGGGAATCCTCCTCTCTAGTGGCTACTCATTGACAAGCTCACTAATGTGTGCACATGTGTACATAAGCACACCTTATCATCCGGGGCTGAGGAAGCAGGAGGGCTATAAAGGCTGACCTCATCTCCTTAAAAACAGGCCGCACTGTCCCTGGGTGTCTTAACACAACTCATCAACTGTTAAACCAGAGAGAGAAAGGCCGAGCAGTAAAAATCAATGCCCCCAGCACAACAAACGCCCATCAATTATGCTTGGTGGAGGAGGAAAAGCAAGAATTTGCAATAGACAAGAAGCAACCAGAAGGAAAAGGAGGAAGGCGAGGATAAAGTCCATGTTAAGTTAAAAGCAACGGGCGTGTGCGCTGCCCGCAATTGATTACCTTTATGCAAATAAAAGAACATGGCAACCGGCAAATGCAATTTTCAGCAGCAGCAGCAGAGGCTTTGAAATCGATCGAAGCCAAGAGAGAAGCCATTTTCCTCCAGCCAAGATAAAACACTTTGCTATGAGCTGTCAGATACTTATCAGGAGGAAATTAGCAAAGGAATGCCATTTTCCCCAAACAAGCAGGTCAAGTGTTTCTCCCAGTGTTTCACTTCTTTCACTCACACCCAAAATTCCTCAATCTTTCCTGCGTGACGATGATTAGTGAAGAAAACGCTTGAGCATAGCATTCATATTCCACAAGCTTTAAAGTGGTGCTTTGTTGTGAAATGGCTAGAAATGAATGCCGTTTTTAATATTTTGTACAAAAATAATCCAAAAACAGCACACACTTGTCTTTAGCCACCTTTAGTCGAATAAACCTGAACACAACCCAGTGCAACCAACTGCCTTCAGGCTTTTCCCAAACTTTGAACTTCTCATGGAGAAATGTTCAGTCTGACATGTGAAAACAGACAGAAGATGAGGAAAGACAAGTGTTATCCATTTAATATGACTTAGACTGAGTTGTTTTAAAAAAATCTCAGCCTATAGACATGCAAATCTGGTAGAGACATACACAACAACAACACAAAAGGTTGTGTTGGACTAGCTTCTAAAATCCTTAAAAATCAAGACTGTTTGTAAAGCAAAAAAAAATAATATTTGTCCGAGGCACTGTAATAAAGACTACAGGCATCCATTCGGCATGAGCAGTAACAACTTGTTGTTTGAAACATAGAGGATGAGGTCTCTCTTTCGCCTTGGCTCCAGGGATTGACCCCGAAGCCTCCCAGCACCCGCACGTATGCACTGACGCAAGTCTGTCCTCAATCTGTGAGCCTGATCTCACCAAAACAATATTTGAGTTTTTGGCCTGCAGTCTTTGTTACTGGCTGAAAAGAAAGGAGGGGAAAGAAAAGAAGAAAAAAAAAGAAACAGAAAGCACACAAAGAACAGAGCGCAAAGTGATGTCAAAGCAGACAGTGGCCCACACAAGACAGCCTTGTCGGGAGAGAGAGGGAGGAGGGCAGCACGGCGTCAACATCAACACCGCTTCTGCAGTCATCGCTCAGCAGGTAATTATGATAACAACGTGTTCCCTAGGCAGCCTCTCTCTGATTTAGTTTCCAGGCACTTACCCTTCCTAAAATCTCCCCTCGATAACATCTGATACGATTACAAAGTCGAGATCCTTTTCAAGGAGCGCCCACTTATGTGCCTCTAATTTGGTGTATGCTAACCTTCCCTCTCGTGACTACTCTGTGATGTTTCTGGTCTCGTTTTGTATGCTTAGTTAAGATGTTGCACAGTTTGGATTGTCGCATCATCTTTGGAGAATGCCATGACATCAACAGGCCTCACCTACAAACCCTATCTGTTACTGAGAGCGCTGCCGCCTCCGATTGTAAACACAGCATGCGCCACGTGGGGAGAAAACTCGTCCTTTCATTGTGCCTCAACGTCCAGGTTCACCGGCGGGAGTCCAGCCCTGAAACAAGTCGGCCAGAATTGACCCTGTGATTACCTCCACGGCGCGGCATTTTCCTCCGCTTGTCATCGCAGCCGACCTCCTTAAAACAGCCAAAGCTGCTCTGTAACAGAACTGGGCTGTTGACATACTGAAGACATTTAAGATAATCCCAGAGATGTCTCTGTGTTTTCCAAGATTACATCTTCAAAGGGGAAATGCGCCCGCCAGCCTCTACTTGAAAGGGAGAGAAACGCAGTGGGTCCTTGTTCTGAAGGAGGGGGTGGAATAGCTGAAGAATGCAATCATGGTTTTGGAGTGGAAGAAGGCCTGTCCTGGCTAGCTAAGCTGGCAGGAGGGTGAGAGGACAGGAAGGGGTGGAGGTGGCGGTGGAGAATAATCAGACCTGCAGAGAAAACACACCTGCTGGATGGGACAAAGCAGACAAGACTCTCACCTGTGTGACCTGCCACAGGCTGTAAATCACTAAACCCGCCTGCGACCAGGTTCTGCCTCTTCCATTGTTTACAAGTTGAAACTTTGATGTTAAATACTTAACCAAGACTCTTTTGATAAGTCGGTTATTTCCTATCCAGTCAGATTCAAATTCGTTAACTTGCAATATTTTAGAGAGAAAAAAAACCCCATATGCATATATATATATACTATATATATTTCTTTTATCTCAGGAAAGAAAAATCTGCTGAGGGAATAACTTTTACATTCTTAGCCAAACAGGATAGCTTAACAAGATTTTTCTATTTACATTCCTAAAGTAAAAAATAGGATACTAGATTCTAGACAGAGGCATCTCAGCAACTAATCACCTAATCAGTTAGGAGAGGACAGAAGATCATTTCCTAATTGGTGCGTCTACAATATTTGTTATTTTTCTGATTTAAATTGGAGTAATTCGATCATGGTAGCCTTTTTATTTTTTCGTTTTTGTTTTAAATCCTTGTACAAAAATGCTTAAAATTTGTGCTATTTTTACTCAAGGCTTTTAGCATGTGATAGTGGTCCAAACCCAATTGGTATTTTATATCAACAGAAAGCCTGTATTTTAAGCTGCTGCAGATAGTTTTCTGACACAATAGACACTGAGATATCGACAATATAGAAGCTAAAAACATTGATAAAATGTACACTTAATTATTGCAAAATCTTTGGGTCTAGACCTTTAATGTGTCTGTGTTTATAAAAGTGTCAATATAGAGATAATAACTCATGTTAATCTAGTTGTAAGTCTGATTGTGATATCATGTTAAGGTGAGATTTGTCCTTTATGGTCAACTTGTTCTGTCAGTGACGGACTTGCATGCTGTAACTCAAGTGATAGTGACTTCATCACTCCTCTGTAGTCTCCAGGTCCCTGCATCCTACTTTATGCTTTACATCACTAGAAAACATTTCCAAATGTATCTATCTGGAGAACAAGCATAAAATGTTTTTGATCAGCTGTGTCATATCCAAATTACTTGTGAAGTATTACATGAAAGCAAGAAAAGCACAAGAAAGAAATTCTGACTCATATCTGCACAAATGTCAGCTGTGACGTCCACCTTGGCTGTGAGCGCCTGCTAATGTGACTCAGGGAAGAGTTGGCTAACGTGGCTCTGACGGACATCACCGTCGCTCCGTCCGGGGGTGCTGACCGGCACAGCCACGGAGCTCCTGGTAATTATAGGCAGTGAGTGTTTTTCACACTCTCCATGAGTGGGAGCTGTGAGGAACACAGAACCAATAATAGCAGTTCCTACTACCAAGGCAGAAATTGGGTGTTTGTGCCTTGTTTCAGCTCAAGATGACATCATTAGTGGGTCAAAAGACCAGAGCCCCCGCTGACGAGGGATCAGAAAGCACAGGATGAGGTCTGTCCAGTATCACAGGGAACTGTCTGTACAACATGAGAGGGTTAAAAACACCCAGACAAAGAGGCACAAGTCACTTAACCACTACAGGGTTATTTATGAGCTGCAGAAGAAAGGAAGACCGAGCAAAACAAATTTGTCATCTGCAGGAGGCAGTGAGTGAGTCCACCAGTCTGCTGAATCATAATTGAGTCTCAGAGAGAAGAACTTATTTTAGAATGAGCAGCGATGAACAGCAGTGCGTTCAGCAATGGGCACGGTGTTTTTGCTCTGGGTGAGCTCTGCGACGGGCCCCTCCTTGTCCCTCCAGCCTCACTGGCCACGGTTGAAAAATTAATGCAGCAAACTGACAACACTTAGGGCCTCCCTCCCTCCTTCCTCGTGTACCAAACAGGATCAATTACCAAAGCAGGGCTCCACTCAGCAGCGCTGAAGAAACAAGAGGCACTCTCCATCACAGCTGTGCAACTGTTTCTGTGTGCATGTGTGTGTGCAGGGGTGTGTGTGTGGGTGTGTGTGTGAGGTTCAGGCCAGCTTATGATGAGCAGAAAGAGGAGGAGGTGGTAATAGTCTGTTTGCTTCTCTCTAATGACAGCAGCAGAGTGGATTAGCGAGCCTCCTAGCCCATCAGCATCACTCCGCCCAGTAAGTGACAGAGCATGTAAATAACCAGTTATGGCCACCAGCAGGAGAAAAAAGAGAGAAAATGGAGAAAGTGAGACTAATATAGAGAGAGAAGGAGAGAGAGAGAGAGAGAGAGAGAGAGAGAGAGAGAGAGAGAAATGAATGGGCCATGTGAAATTGTGCGTGTGTCTTCATTTGTATGCAGGTGGAGATTTCAAGGAGTTCCATTTCTACAACATCAGCCAAGTTATTCAAATGCAGCACATCTGACTGAAGAGGATAACATAAAGAAAGGCATCAGCAGAAATGGCAGCAGGCAGTAATCCCCTGGCCTGGGCCACTTGTGTTTGCCACGCAGACAGGCAACACTGTCAGCCGCTGCGCCCATACAGGCCTTATCAGTGACAGCCACGGGGCTATTCAAATAACCCTGCTGAGGCTCTGAGCTGCTGGGACAGACAGGGCGACAAGCGGACAGACAGGAGGACACTACCTGGGAAAAGATGGGCCTGAGAACCAGGTGTTGGCCGGTCACTGTGTGCGCTTTCTCATGTCTTTCTGACATGCTGACAATTTCATCCAAAAAGTACTGCAAAGGTAACACAGAGATGCACCAGGAAAGACGTTGGTGAGCAGAGTCAGAATTATAAACCTGATTTCCTTACATTGCTGGACAGATAATCTTTGTCTGACCTTTCTCAAACAACTCTATAGCAGAAACGCTGTCTCTAGCCACACCTCAGCTTGATTACTGCCAAACAAGTGATGTCCAACCTCCAATGTGGCTGAAGTATAACAATTCTGCAAAGATAACCCAGAATTTCAGATGTTCTGAAGCACAGAACTGTGACAAACATCCAAAAGAATAGGAAATCAGGAAGGGGGCAAAAAAGTTTTTTTTTAATACACCACTGTATATAGCATCAGAAAAGTTAGAAAATATATTTTAAACATAGTTCTTTTACCTTCTTATGTTACATGTTATGTGTTATGTGAGAGGAATCAGATTTGATTCAAACTGGCATTGGGAACCCAAAGCTTGACAAAAACTACACATTCGTAATCGTCAACAAATATTTGATCCAAGTATCTCGACAACCGACCCCACAAGTGTGCACTTTTTTCCATATCTGTGACATTGTTGTAAAAAACCCAAGGGTTGCTGCTCTACTCCCCCACAAGGAGAGTATCCATCTCCAGTTTCATCACCGATGTACAAAAAGGTCAATCAGACAGCTCCCAGGCTCTTCTTTGTGATTTATGCTTTTGTGTGTTCACATTCATCTCCATCTGTAAATCTAATCACTCTGCTTCACGGCTGAGATGCCCAGAGCTTTCAGGACAGAAGCCTACGGGATGCAGCTTATGTCAATACTCCAAATGTTGACATAAGATGGGTAACAAGTGCTGCCTCGCTTCTCTGACAAGACACGACCACAAGAGGTCAGATAAGAAGAGCCACGACATTTCTGCTGTTTCCTTTCATTGACAATCGCCACTTATTGCTATCTTTGCATGCCTGGATTTTGATAGTTGTGTCATATCTCCAGGGTTATTTTTCTTAGCTCCTCTTAAGAGGCTGCAGTCTGTGAAAAGGACAAAAAAAAGCAACCGGAGTGCTGCAGGGCTTCATTTGTAGTCAATAAATAACTCTAGTATTGACACCAGTAAGTGAGGGTGTCACTCAGATGATGCAAAAACAGAGCAGCGTTCCTACAGAAGTGCTTCAAGGCATTCTCTGTGTCTATGCAAGACATAATCATTACCTTGGCTTAAGAAAGCCTCCACAGCCACTCGAAGATGAGAGATGTAAAAACATCGACTCTTGCCTTGTCTCGAAGCATTTGCAGCAGAAGAGGCTGGACGCTTTGCTCGGTGGCTGCCACAAGCAGTACAAGGACTTAATCTGGACTCCTGTGTGGAGCTGCGACGCCGTTTTCTGGGAAGATTCCCCGTGCAAAGGACTGATGGGAACCTTGGTGATGACACAGCGCACCCCGCGGGCCTGTCAGCTCGTCTTTAGCCTGCTTGAATCTGCAGTCGGCTCTGGAGAATTTCCAGTGCCGCACAGACTCGCGCTGAAACGCAGGCTGGCACGACTCTCCAGCATCACTTCAAGTACTTAGTACTTCATCATCATGAGCTCATGTCACAAAGTTCAACGTAAACACAGACTGAGTCAGTCTGGCTTACATATTAAATATTCTGATGCACGTAGAGAGTAGGAAATTTCAGGTAGGGATGACCCAATCAGGGTTGTTGGTTCCCCATAAGGATGTTTTTGAAAATTCAAAATCCCAGTTCAGGTACTTTGTTCAAATTAATGCCATATGTGCTTGAAAACACCTCCGCTTTAAAGTGCAGTAAAACAGTACATACAATATTTCATGGTCTAATTTAGCAATATTTTCTGCCCACTTACACCAGCCACAAATGGTTTTCAGCAACATGTGGGATAATTTTTTTTTTCTTGATAGCAACAGATATGTTGTTCTAACAGGAGTTTATACATAACACACTCTCTTTTTCCTACAGATACTGTTTCAAATTTGTATAGTTCTCTGAACTAAGGCTAGCAATGTCGACAGAAAACAAATTTTGTGAGTTTCATGTTGGTGGGAATTTGAGGAATGATTATTTAATTCGAACTGATGTTCATTACTAAAGTCTTTTTCCAAACTACCATAACAGACTTAACATGTTTAAAAGTTCTTCTCTAATGCATGATGTTTGTCTCTAAGTAGGTAATTACTGAAGGACAAATAAAGGTGCAAATAACCTTAATAAAATTACCTTAACTTTTTTTCTCACTTTTTGGGTTGATCATTCCCTCTGCTCTTTTCCTGTTTCTAGCCAACACAGTGATGAGGCTCATTCCTGATGCCTGGAATCACATCCGGACATCCCTGATTTCAGGATTGTTGGATTAAAGGTCTGGAAACTTTTCCTTTATGTGACAAATAAAGCATAACTGATGCTATCACTAAAACATAAATCAATCCATGTTAAAATGCACAACAAGCGACCCTTAGATGAAGAGAGTTAAAAATAAAAAACATATCAATGTAGCATCCTAAATTCCTTTGACAGATAATATCAACTCAAGATTTTAAGATGGTGACTGATTTTTTTTTTATGTGCCACCAAAATGCAAGAGGAGGACTTTTAATAATTGATGGCGCTGGAGCGGGAAGATAACCGCTCTCCTCCTGTTATCAATCATTAATGGAGTTTCCATCAAAAACACTTCAGCCCCTCAAGTATCAAATCTCTCTTGAAGGTGGAGGAGCCACATTCAAAACATCCCACTTAATCGAAGGGCATACAATGTGCTCTGCGTTTCCCCCCTTCATTTTCGCTTGGGCAAATTAGGATAATAACGTCGCAAATTGCCAAATTGTTCACGGTGCGAGCGTAAAAGTGGGTATTTTAGCCGAGGTCCACGTGTGAGTGATGAGGGTTAATGGGAAAATACTAAATGTTTAAATGGCGGTGGGGGAAACAGCTGGCCAACCTGGCGCTTTGCTTTCTTTTGCTCTTTGATGTGTGTATGCAGAACTGTTTAAAGCCTCCTCTGTTTATCTTGCTCGCTCTTTAAACCAGCAGGGCCCGTCTGGTCAAAGTCACACAGGACATGATGTGCTTCGGCAACACTAATAAATTACACCACTAACCTTTAAAACGACGTCGCTGTTACTTACACACAGCCCTGCGTACGTTTGGAAAGATACACAGACACAGGCCTCGGTTCATAGTGGAGTTTACGGAGTAATTTAAAGGATCAGCATGGGTTAAACTGAATAAAATGTATTTTCAGCATCCCGACGCCCTCGGATGTCACTTGCACATCATGCACACACTAGACGACATAAGCACTGCTGCTATAGCTACAGCTGTAATGATAGAGTATCTCTAATTACCCATCAAGATGGTTTTGACAGTGTTCTGTGTGCCAGCGATCAGTGTCGTGGCACGGTGCCAGCAGCGACTCGGTTCTGTGTGATTTGTAGCTGCAGCTGAGTAGCGGGTGGTACACCGCCGGAGCTGCAATGCCACACACTTTCATCCCTGTCCCCTCATCTCCTTTCTCCATCCTTCATCCCACCCTTTTTTTTTTTTCTTTCCTCTCGCAACAACCCTCAGCGGTGCAGCACTCGGGCTGTCCTGCATCACCACCCCGACCTTGCTTGTCATCAGTATTTACCAGGCTTCCCGAAGCTGCTGCACAGCCCAAAGAAAAGGGCCGCAGTGAGAATTCTGAGGGCAAACATGAGCTTGAGGCTTTCAGGTTTTAAAGTATAGGGGAGAGTGGATTTTAAAATGGTAAATGTTATTATTTAAACTGGGTAAGAGATATAATTGCACCAAAGTCGTTTTCAGCCAACCAAGCTGCAGACATGCAAGCGGATCTGACACAGCAGACCTTTGAGCTATATGCAAACCGCAGCATCCCTCAAAATGATAATGGAGTCATAACGTTAATCATGTCTGCCGTAACAGTTCATCACATCAGCGTTTTATGGTTTCCTAATTAGCGCTGCCTGAGAACAGGTGATGGGGTTCACAATCATAGCACTATATCCCAAATAGTGTACACAAACATGTTGTTATTATCTTTCTGAAAGCAGTCAAAGAACAAAGCAGAGAAGAATAGAAATAAACATTTTCAAGAAAACGTGAATATAAAGCTAAGAGAATCAGTTCAGTATTTAGGTCGGTACTGTAAAGAAACAAAAAATTTTATGATTGGAGATTAGTGAAGAAAAATCCAATCCCATTAAGAAAAAAGTAGCATTCCAAATAAATATTCTTTATTTTAGCAGGGGAGGTAATGTGTTTTAAAGAAGGTACTGTTAAAGAGGATTTTACTATTGTTTTCAAACACAGGCAAAATTATTGCAGAATTGGCCTTTTAAGCCGTTTCTGGCATTCTACGTTATTGATTGTAAACTGTGAACTGTAATCGCTTGTCTTTATCTCCAAGAGAGCCTAGATCCTTACATTAACTCTCAAGATTTACAAAAAGCTGCTATTGTTTCTAAACCCTGCACGTTTCCTAACAGATGAAAATAAAAACCTAAAAAGCCACTTTATAGTGCTTTGTTCAGCTTTCCTGTTCCCTGCTGATCAGCTGAGACTGTTGCCAACATCACCATTTTGGTGCTCAGTTATGGTGCATTATCTGAGTAGAAAAATATGTGATTTTGAAAATTTGCAGAAAATTAGATTCTGGTCACCAGTTGATTTCTAGATGCATCTGTAGATAAATTTTTGTAAATGTGATTTTTTTTGGCTGTTTTATTTAGCTATTTTAGAGATTGCAGCTAGTCAACTCACTAGTGAGCTGTGTGATGTTTAAACTATTCTAGGTTCTGCAAATCAGAACAGACTCAATCCATACTTTGTCTCAGGTTTTAATAAATCTTACGATACAACAACAGGATCTTGTTGCTTTTAAATGCAGGTTTCGTGTATTCTATTTGCTCCCTGCAAACTGTTTTCATCCTTATTGAAATAAACTGGTTACACTAGTGTTTGTATGTCATTTTTGGAATTCCACACAACCCAACACACCTGTAGTGAATGTTCCAGGTTTGGGATCGCGCTGCAAATAGTTTCAACTTGGAAAAAGTTACTGCAGTGAGAATGAATTGTTTTTTCCCACAGAAACTGTCATGTGGCAGGGACACACAAACCTTATCAACAAGTAAGCACAAATAACTATGACTGTGTAGATGGTGTCCATATGTATCTAATTAATAGGGGGGTATTATATATACTCATCAAATAGTGAGTGAGTGTTGAATAAACCAGTCAATATTTTATGTAAAATCTGCAGTGTGATGGGTTTCCTGCAGACTTTGTAAGTTTTATGGGAGGCAAATTTATCTAATCAGCAGAGGAAAATGACACCACAGAGGCTGGACTACATGTTAGCCTTCTGTCTACAAAATGTCAGCACACACACATTTATCTTCGGTTTGACCTGAAAAATCATTTACATTCAAATTGTGAACCAGTTTGTGGGTTTGGGCTTCTGCCAGCAGTGCGTCACAGGTCCATTATCTTTCAAAAGATAACAGCCAACGTCTCTTCCTCTTATTGTGATTGTAATTTCCTTTACATTGATTCGTACCAAGTGAACAAGATTTACTTTGAAGGGAAACAGGTGTAATAATAGGGACTAATCTACATGTCACACATGTTTGGCTTTTATTGTGCGGTACTGCTGACTCAGGTTGGATGAGCTGAATCAAAGCAGCTTCAGATTCAGTGACTCTGGAGATTTGGCAGGCGGAGTGTTTCCAGAGGCTCTGAACTGATCAAATGGGTTGGCTGATTTATCAGAAAGAAACATAAAATCCTGTAGTTTGTAAGTCTTTCAACCGCTTGCCAAATCTTCTGCCGTTTTCAGCAATTTAAAAGTGTTTGGCCCTTTTATGGGTGTCCCGCAAGCAGACCGGCAATGCAGCATTTGGTATCAAAATCTCACTGAAAGAGTGAGCAGAACAACTTGAAACAAATGTAATTTACAGATATTATGATTGTGCAGGTTTTTATCAAGTTAAAAATGAACAGCTTCCATAATTTTTCTTCCTCTCCCAAACACAAAGCACATGCCAAAGTTATTATTATAACTATTATTAATGGCTTATCAACTAGTAGCAGTTTTCCCCTCAATGGTAATCTGCTGGTCAAACAATGGAAGATCTAATTTTCCTTATCAGAAGATGCAGGAAATCATCAAAATTCTTTGAAACGTATCAAAAGTGAAAACATCCACTTTTTTTGCTCTGCAAATAGAAAAACAAACAATGTGATTTTCACAAGGACTTGGTTTTGAGTTTAGCTTACATCAAAAACCGGCTAGGAATATCTGATTTAAAAACTGCTATTATTTTTTAATACCTTTATTCTCTGTTGAAATTAAAAGCATCACCTCTATCAACCTCTGTCAAGTTAGAGCATCTTTCTCAGTTTTTGCTGTATGTTTATTTTTCAGTACATTAATTTGTTTCTTTTAAAAATAAAACATAGTCAAATTAGCCAGAAGTAAAAAAAAAAAAAAAAAAAAGAAGGAAGAAAAAAAAACCCACAAAAAAGAAAAAATAAACAGGAAATCCATATTGGTCCCAAAAAGCCTGAGCCATGTATCCCCAGTTATTATTTCAAAGAAACATCTTGCATAGTTTTTTCAATAAAGTTGAGATTTTCAAATCTTTTTACGGTTGTATTGCTTCTACATTTAAGAACTGGATGCTTAAGTTAAAGTTCAACAATTCTTTCTACTGTTGTTTGACAATAAAACTGCAATTCAGAACTTTTTTTTTTTTTAAGTTTCCAGCAACAAACCGTGGAGAAGCAGGATGTGGAACCTACTGGCAAAACAAACCCAGGCATACTTGTCGCTGCTGTCCTGCACAGTCATGTGTGGAAGGAAATTCATGTTCAGGATTTTCTCTGCCATTTGCATGGGGAAAAATCCCTAGTCCATATTTGAAAACGTCATTGCGTTTTTCTTCCTGCTGTTAACTGTAAAACTAACACACCCGAAGGCTTACTAAAATCTTGGCATACTACATGTACACATATCAAATCTTCCTGAGAAGGTAAAACAGTGTCAGGAACTTTTCAGCGTACATGTGAAATACTGGACCTGGCCACTGACTTATTTTTGAGAAGTTCCTCCTCTTTTAGACACTCTGCCTTAATAATAAAAGTGATATATCCATCCAGTTTCTGAAAACGTTTATCCTTGCAGGGTCGCGTCAGAGGCGTGGTAATGCAGGAAATCATCAAAATCTTTTGAAAGGGTCAAATGCATTGTAATCCCTCATAAAGCACATAACATAGTCTTGCTCAAGACGCAACAGACAAATAAGTTACATTTTCTGATCTGGTAATTGTGAACAACCCATTTCTGATGCCACCCTGGGCAACTGCCCATATGATGTCCATCAAAAAACGGCCCATTTCTTAAAAGACGAAACTACTATGATGGTACTCTGAAAGCATTGCTTAGAAAATATGTTAATATTTTCCTTCAAACGTTTTGTTAGTCTTGTCACTTGGCATCAAATCACCTGTTTTGACAAAGTACCTACAACTGAAACACCAATAAATGTCAAAACAGAGAGCGCTGTCCCGTATGCAGCCATCAACCTTTCAAGGAAGTATGCAAAGCACCAAACTTGGCTGCTTCAGAAGGCTTCAATCTATTGTTTCATATTCCTTAAGCAAAAGCAAACAGTCACAATTAAAACCCTTTTGTTCTCTCTTCTCTCTGGTTTTGTCATTAATGACATTGCCCCAGGCACAGAGATCCAGTTTAACTGTCAAAATTGTTCCTCTCTGTTCGTCGCAACGGTTGACGGACAGCCTGATAAAATTCCTTCACTGCAGCTGGGCGTCCAAGGCGGAGCTTCATGAGGAAGAAATGACAGTGTCAACCCAGTTTTAGTCACAGTCCAAAGGGCAGACGCCCGGCATAAAGACAGCCAACATCTTAATACTGTAGTGAGTGTTTGCTACTGCAAGCAACATGAATTTTAATGAGAAACTTATAAAAACGAAGGAAATTAAATATATTAAATAAAAACAAGGAGGCCTCCGTGTAACAGTTGCCTGAATGGCGGCTGCTACTCCTCATGACCCCGAAGCTTAGAGCAGAGCAGATCAGATCAGAGACGCTGCGTGACAGATGTCCACACTGGTGCTCTGTTCCAGGCACGAGCACGGCGGGCAAACAAACCAAAGAAAGCGAGTAGAGGGTCAACGTAGAGGAGAACCTGGATTGCATTAAAAGAAAAAAGAGACAATGAGAAAAAGAGGGAAATACAAGCAGAACCAAGGAAAGAGGAGCAGGATGAGGGTGGAGGAGGGCGGTGTAGGGAACTGGAAAACAGAATTCAGACATCACATCCTGCAGACTTTATCGCTGGAATAAGATCTGCTCTGTCATGTTTCCGTCAGTCAGCAACGAGTCGGGTCAGAAAGTGACACGACAGGTTTAGACATATCTCAAGCAGTTCCTGTCACTCTGACTGACTTGGAGGAGAAACGGAAGACCTCACATGCACTAAATCACAACCAGACACGGTTATTGGAATCAAGGCAAAGTTATGGTTTCACAATCTAAAAAACTCATACTGTTTTTATCTCGTGTTAATAATACTAAAGTACTAAAGTGTCTCTCCTCAAGGTTATCATAATGTGAGAATCTCATCGCAGCCCAAGCCTAATCACTAGCAAATTAAAACAATAAAAGAAATTAAAAATACACAATAAACTGTCTTCAGAGTTCCATACTTTTCCCAACTTGAACTGTAATAATTACCTCTCCTTTCAGTCCATTTTAATGTGTTAATACAAAGTCTAGTGGATGGATGGATACTATTTTCTCTTTCCATACTTTTCCCGGTTTTCCAGACTGCATATTAACCACGTAAGTTAGAGAGCGAGAAAAAACTAAGTCATCATTCCGATCACAATACTTTGCTTCCACTCCGAGGAGCAAAAGCTCAGAAAAAAATCCTGATGAGAATAGAAAAGAAGAGAGCTAATTATAGCATCACAGCGGGATGTCCAGAAACAAACTTGATTATCATCATCGTCAAGATGGCACAAAGGAAACCTGCTGCTGCCACCCCCACCACCCCTCCTACATATCCGCCACAATCCAATAGAGGGGCTTTTAGCCCTCGTAATGATTTCAAAAGTGACAAGTCAAACAGATTTACGGTGACAGCCTGAAAGGAAGTAGCATGAGCACCATTACCGCTCACGTGATCGGACCTCCTCGCCTCTCGCCTGCATCCTCCCCTCTCGTCTCTCGAGCACCTCCAACCCACCCACAGTTCGAGAGAAGAATGAGGCTGGTTCAAAAGAGACCGGCAGCAAGCCTATTTGACCCCACCCCCCCCACCCACTCGCTCAACACAAGCCCCTTTCAAATGAGAGGGAAACCCTCCACTCTGGAAGTTAGTTACTTAAAGCGACAGGCCACCAGATAACAATCTGGAGATGGAAAACCTGTGGCTCGGGATAAATGGAGATATCTCTGTACAACTTAAAACACCATCACCCACAGTTTATCAGCTTTAACGAGCTGTGATCGGAAGGTGAGATTTTACAGCTTTAACCAGACGCTGACAACTTTTCGGCTGCTGCTGTTGGCCTTTCAGTAGCCTTGAAACATGATTAAAAAAGGAATTTATTTACCAAGCGGAGCAGTTACAGAGGAGAATAGGCCGTTTTTTATTTCATCCTATTCCAAGATGTTTTTATCCAACTTAAACATACACTAATCAGTCATCTGAAGTTTGAAACTGTCCTCCACTTTAGGTTTGTCAAATTTTAAAAATCAAATTTGTGTTCATATTCATTAAATGAATGAAGTAAGAACTCGCCACAATTTTAGTTTCCGAATGTTTGAACCAAAACCATAAACTTAGATGCACTTTTTTTCACTTTAATAAAAATTTTTAAAAAATCAGATAGAGATTAGACACATTTGCTTTGATAATCTTGTAGTTTAATTTTTCTGCTCGACTTAAAGCTAAAGCCTTTTATGTGTTATAGTTCTTGTGTAAAAATAGGAATTGCCAGGTCTCAATGAAAATCGGAAAAAGCCTGATTGGTGCGTCTCTAATCTAAATTCGTGATGACTGAAAGAATCAACATTTGACTTGTAGAACATTGATGTTTGAGTAGCATCGGCTCCTCCGGGTGTGAAGGTGCAAGTCACCCTCTCTTCTGTCTGGAAGCTTAAAAGCACCTTTGCAGCGCCGAGCTTTGAAAACAGAGCTGCCCCTTACAGCCATCAGTGATGGCGTCAGAATGAGGTGAGCGGGGGACTTCTCAAGCTGCAGAGCCCCTGAGGCTACGCAGATTCAGTTTCCACCGTTCTGGCTCCAAAAACAAAGGAATTCTTGAGAAAATCAGGGCAGGACCTCACCCCAAGCAACCGCTGCTTCTCCTACACCCCTCTCACTCCCTGTCTCTCTCTCTCTCTCTCTCTCTCTCTCTCTCATACACAGACACGCACACAGTCAAACGCACATATTTCACATAAACACACAGCACGACAAAGGTGATTTCATGCCAACATCAATGAGGCACCCCTCCTCTCTTGTTAAACAATCATGTTAATTTGATATTCAGGGTGACGTGGTTGCAGAGACATAACACACAAAGGTGTGTGTTTGTGAATGTGTGTGCATAGGTAACGTACTGTCAGGCAATAATTCATACTTTAGAGTCTGATATTGGTTCCTGTTATTGTTGCTAACCAGCACAGACTTGCTCAAAGAGACACTTATTTCTTCATTGAGTAACACCCTTTAGGACTGAGGGTGAGGCTGGACGCAGAATGACAAACTGACCTCCCCCCTCAATCGTCCCACAACGCCCTCCACGTGAGTGTGTGATCTCCTCACATGGGCCTTTAACAATGTCAACATACGCCATTCAGCTTCCACTCGGCGGGAACAGACGTGTAAAGGGCGCAATGTGTCTGTGCAAGCGATACATTAGAGGTGTGTAACAACAGTGGCTGCTAGACAAGATCTGGAGTAATAAGCTGTAGTTTGGATGAAAACTGAATGGTGTGTCGTATCCTGCTGCCAAGAGACAATGGGGTTCTGGAGGCAAAATAAAATTGTAGTTTTCCAAATAAAGTTTCCACAAATCACAAACAGTGTTGCAAAGTCCGCTTATTACGAGCAACATTGGGCTTGTTTTTCTTTAAAGTCACTTCCAAATCTTGTGAGTTGTGGTTTGAATTTCTTTTGGGCTTGTTTTTGAACGTGAAGTTGCTTGTTTGGGATTGGCTTTCTATCCCCGTGAAACCTCTTGTTTATCTCGCAGCTGCCCACAATAAAGTAAAACACGAGTGGAAGATGTAGTCCGTTCTTTCCACAGCCCCCTATTTCCCGGTTATCATGCCCGCTTAAGTTGACTCGTCAAACCGAGTGGGGCTTGCCAAAGAAAGTCTCTTTTCTTTTAAACAGTTTAAAGATTAAGGTTTTTTAATTGTGTTTACTCTCATTTTGATGTTTTGCATGCAAAATGCATTTCCATTTGTTTAGAGTTTTAAAGCATAAGTTATTCAAAAAAATATATGGTTATTGAGTCTAGCCATAATTTTGTTGTTGCTTATGTATGATGCCATAATACATTTATACATTTATGCTGTCTACAAGTGGCCTCTGTTTTACACAGTATGGCACGCAGTGATGGGAATAATAGCATTAAAATAAATGTTACTACTAACGGTGTTGCTTTTTTCAGTATCAAGTAATCAGACACATTACGTTTTCCTTACCAAGTAATTCCAGTTACTCACAATAAAGTGCGGAGCTAAGGGGGCGAAAAGAATCGAGAATGTGCTGGTTGTTGGATGAGGAAGAGTAACACAGCCACTGTAAACCAATCGGAGGTAGACTTGGCCGAGTGTTTAGACACAAGCAATGAAGAACTGAGCACACATAAACAAGGCAGTCAGACAGAGAATACCCCCTGACTGAGGCCAGATAATCTAATGTAGCAATTTTTACCTCAAAGTCATTTTTGTCTCAAATCTATATGTGAAAAGTAATTTTTGCCACAATAGCAATGTTGTTCTTCATTTCAGCTATAAGCATTTTGGATGTCATAAAGCACCTCTCAACATCACAAGCTTGAGTAAAACTAGTCACTGAGAATAATGTTGATGCTAGCAGTCGCAACCTAAACCCAGCAGAGGTTAAAATAAGCGCAGCAAATAAACCAAATGGGGCGACGCTGTCCAAGCAGGATTTCACTGATACCTGGAGCCTTAACTTTAGAGCACAGCATCCAGGTTTTAAATCAATCTGTTGAGTGTCCATTTATTGATTCAGTTTTATGATAAACATTTGAATATATATTCTGAAATTGTAGTAAGAGGGGATCCAAAATGGTTTTAAATATTTAAATACATTTTTTTGTTGTTATTGTTGTTTTTATTAAAGTAAAGTTCTCTGGTAAGTAGTATTTTTTTATTTTTACAATATAGTAAACCAGTTACTTTCTTGAGAAAGTAACTAGTAACTATAACTAATTACTTTTTAATATAACTTGCCCAAAACTGGTAGTGAACCTTTTTAGGGCTTATTTTCTTAGAGCTGGTTGCTTGTTTCTCTCACGAGATCTTGCAACACCAATCACAGATAGTGTCTTAAAGTGAGCTTTGACGAGCATTATCTACACGAGCTCGTCTACACAAGTTAATCTAAATGTTAGCCTGATTAAATTACCACAGTGTCAACTTGAAGTTAATTTTAAACTGAATGCTGAATCGGAAGCCGAAGTTTTAGAATAATTCTAAATGAAATACTTGCGTTTAAACTTTCTGCCCCATTGGGCAATGAATGTGGGGAGTGATAAACAGTTAACTTCATAAAATATCAATATCATGAGCCATCTTATTGTTGTTGTGTTTAGTTTGCACTAGAGAGCCTCAGAAATATTTAGAAAAGAGTTTGACAGATTATCATTCTTCTGTCAGTACGACAATGAAGAGAGTTTATGTGAATTAAAGATTTGATCAGATCTGGATCGACCTCGCCCTGCGTTCCTTAATCGTCTCCCATAATTCATCATTCCCACAAAGTGTAAGCAATAAAGACAGCTGGATATTATTTGCTAGTACAATCAAGTGGATAGATTTTGTGAATAGTAACCAAGAATGTTGTAGATACAGGGAGCGTTGCTGGTTTGTCAATAATATTTGCCAGATAATTAAACAGCCTTGGGAGACAATGATAAACATTGTTTACAGAGGGCTGATCCCTGGCAAGCGCCAAGCTTTGTATCATCGCTGTCTCCGGAAAACACACGATTACCCCGCTCTCATTACTGATATGATAAACGACGGATTGCGACGTGTCTTTGGATTGCTGAGAGGACACAAAACGAGGGGAGGTTAGAAAAAAAAAAAAAAAAAAAAGGAGTGAAACACACTGCCCCTGTAGCAGAGAGCGGGGTTATCTGTGTTGTGCTGCAGATGAAGCGGGGTTCTTTGCACATCTCATATCAGAACTGGTAGAATTCAAGCATATATGATGAATTCCAGTTTTCACTGTTTATTAATTCACTTTTTATTTATACTTCATCACCCCATGGCTTCCTCATCCCTCTCCTTTTCCATCTGTGTAAAGTCAATTCCGTTGCCCACCAACCCGTCTTTCTTTCTATTTTTTTATTTTTATTATTTTCTTATGGTTGGTGTATCCACACAGAGGTTTAAATATACCCCTTTATCTGAGCCGCCCAGGCGGGAAAATGAAAGGGATGGCGGTCCTTAGAACCCTGGGAAAGCGGCTGGCTCAGTTGCCAGTGTCAAAACCGAGGGGAGGGCACTGAGCGGGCAAACGCAACACACACAGTAACACACTTTTCTGCCACCAAAAAGAGAAATTGGGAAGAAAAATAGTCTTAGTAAGGCAGTGAGGCTTATGATTATATGCCAATATGATTTAAGAGGCTCCCCATAACAACTATGACTGGACGGGGAAATTCAACAGCTAGTGTACATCCTTCTCCCTGCTTTCCAAGACTACAGGGCCTTAAATCCCCTTCAAATTTTGACACATTACAACCACAAACTTCAATTTATTTTGAGGATATCTGAAATGGTAGACCACCAGAGAGCAGTGAATAGTTGTCAAGTGGAAGGAGAGTGATTGGTTTTTTTTTCTACAAATAAATCTATTTTTTAATGAGTTTGAAATGTGTGGTGTTCGTTTCTATTCATCCCTCCTAAGTGAATCATTTGTAGAAGTACCTTACGTTCCACTTAGTAAATATTTTATGGTACACCTGTAGCTGATTTATAGAGACTGAATTGTTTTGCAAAAAAACTCAAAATGAGGCAGTTTCAAGTCTTGCCACATATTCTCAGCTGGAATGAGATCTGGACTTGGTCTGAGCCTAAAAGAAAACAATGCAATTGAACCTCAACCATTCTATTGTATCTCTGGATGTATGTTTGTGATCTTTCTTTTCTCAATCTCAAGTCGTTTGTAGCCCAGAAAAGGTTTTCCTCCAAGCTGTTCATCTCTACATCAAAACAGATCAGCTTTTGTGCTCCTAATTTCATCTGACAAGAGCAACTTCTTTCATATGTTTTCTGTGGATCCTTCATTTGACTTTTGCTGAAATTTAAATAGGAGTTCTTAAGGTTTTCTTTTAACAGCACAAAAAAACAATACTGTAGTTGTTTTTTTATCTCTTCTGATCTTTGGATCTGTACAGGTCCTCCAGTGTTGCCATGGGCCTCTTGGATGCTTGATGTCCAGAAATTGCT
The DNA here is from genome assembly GCF_002775205.1 of Xiphophorus maculatus. Taxonomy (NCBI): domain Eukaryota; kingdom Metazoa; phylum Chordata; class Actinopteri; order Cyprinodontiformes; family Poeciliidae; genus Xiphophorus; species Xiphophorus maculatus. The sequence continues at coordinate 15,450,219 of NC_036464.1, read as the reverse complement.
ATATTGTTTCAATGACAAATTGGGTTAATTAAGAAGGCTATTGATTGCATTGAATTGCCCGTTTACCCTAAGACACCTTAGAGTAAACGGGCTAACTACAAACAAAACTACACACTTATCAAGAGCATTATTTGTGATAATCTTTGAAAACTATTGATATATATATTTTTTTCCTTCAACTTAGGAAGAAACCAAATACAATTAAGTTTGTAGTTGTTATAAACTAGTAGCTATGGCCTGTTATGTCCTCCATGCAGGTAAACAATAATTGCCATTAGTAAATCTTTGTTAATTTACTTTGTCAGAAAGCAAAGTCACATATCTCCCTGGAGGGCATGTTGGAGACAATTTGACCGCCTTTACAAAATATCAGCCATCCCTTTGCATCGCCCGCGCATCCTCCAGCAGAAAAATCTGCATCAGAATCGGTACTCCTGCCGACTAGACAAGGAGACTGTTTATAGCACAAATTATAACCACAGCATTGGGTGTTTTATTTTAGAAAAATGATTCATTACAGTCTTTGAGCTAGACAAAACTTGCAAAACGCTGTGGAAAGGGGGTAGGTGAAATTAATTCAAATCCTAGAAAAAAAAAAAAAACTCCATAAAAATCTATTGCCAGTGCTGGTTTAAAGCACAGCAAGTTATTGACTCCTGAATCCTGCAGGTGCAGAGGTTTTTCTGCCAGACTGGTCGGTTTGCTGCGCAAGCGGGAGCTCAGTCCTGTGGGGCTGTCTGACAAACGGAGTCATGTGGGATACAGTTTAAGGCGTGAGCGCCTCTTGGAAGAAGCTGCAGCGGCTTGCAGGAATGCATCTGTAACTAAAGAGAGAAGGCAAATACAGACGAAACAGTAAACCCACCAACCCAGCGTGAGCAGGGACTAATTAGTGACTGTACTTACAATTCAAAGAAAGGGGGATGAGGAGAAAGGAGAAGGAGGGGATACACAAACAAAACACACGCTCACACATACACCCAGCAGACAGTTGGAGGATGAGGACAATGAGTTTGCTTAGCTTAAATGGGATTTACAAGCCAAACAGACACACGCCAACGCCACTCACTCAGACACATAATATTGCTTTTGTGACACGGCCCTTTTCTCTCTCTGTCAAACCAGCACATACTAGCTCAGCCCTGCTCTGTGCAGATTTCATCAATAGTCCCCCCAAAAAAGTGAGGGAAATTCCTGGTGATGGTGAGAAGTCCTGAGTGCAAGCGGTTCTGGTGGGCGACCGAATAGATAGAGGGAACATTTTGTTCCTCCTGTGTGTTCTTTGACTCTCAGACTGTTCCCATTGAGGCCGAGTGTCAGTTATGATTCAAGAACCCCGGTCTCTCTCCGGAGAGGGGGAGAACAGGACGTGGCCATTGTGACATTCTCTGAATTTGTCATCAAAGAACAAACATACAGGAGACAGAGACAGGGTGGACCAGAAACTTTACTCTCCCCTTCCCTGTGCTCTGCTACAGCACTTTGCAAGACTCTGAATACTGCCTGAGCCTTTTAAAATATGCCCCATAACAACCACAAACTTCAGGGAACTTTATTAAAGTTTTATGTGATAGAACAATCTGTGGCTCCAGAGCCATATGTGGATCTTTAGCCCCTCTCACATCAGCGCTTAACAAGTTTGGCTTTTTAAAAAAAGGCTGGTTTTAGCAATTCTTCTGTCTGAATAGCCACATAAAAATTATGATTAAATTCAATATAAACCAATTTTTTAAAAAATATACAGAACTTAAAGAAAGAGCACTTTTTACTTTTATTTTAGATTTTATGGTTTTTTTGTTCCAAAAGCTACAAAACTAATTGCTGTGATTTAAAACCTCAAAACAAAACACAGTAAATGTATGATATCTATATATAAACGTTTTAGAAAAGTCCAATCAGTTGTATGGCTCTGCATAAAATTCATTTTAGAGGACTAAAATGAATTTTAGTAGGGTCTTATTGTAGACCAACACAAAGTAGCTGACAATGATAAAGTGAACGGAAATGAATGATAGAATGGCTCAGTCAAAGTCAGGATTTAATTCCAAGTGAGATTCTGCTGTAAGACTTGAAACAGACACTCTTCATTCAATCCATCTGAGCTTGATCTGTCATACAAACAGTTCAAAGGATGGCTAAAAACCTCAGCATCTATGTGTAGAAAACTGTGACAGACTTGCCCCAAAAATATACACTGAAGTTTATCATTGTCACGTGACAAAACGTGGAGAATGTAGAAGGGTATGAATAATTTTGCAAAGCACTGTATGTTCTTAATTCTTTTAGAAGAAAAATAAAAATGACTAAAAAGGTCTCATTTCCCTGATGTTGGCACCGCTCAAGGCTGAAGCAGCGTCTCCTCAGGAACATTTCAATTTAATGTTTTGTCTGCGTTAAACAGCAACAACTAATTTCAAGGCAACGGCAAGTTACCGTGATATAGTCGTGGTTAAAACACAATTCGGAGCCTGCAGCTGGTATAATCTACTTCTCACAATGGGCTTTAACAGCAGTAGCAGCACCCCACTCAGCACTCCTGGGACTCCTCTACAGTAGGTGGCCAAACAATGCCGCCCATCTCTCCATGAGGTTAAATGTCTTTCCAAGGGACTCAGCATTATTCACAATGACTCTGCCGCCCTCCTCCCACTGCCTTGCGAGTTCAAACCAGTCCTGCCTGATCCATGAGCAGAAGACGGCGGTGAGGAGCCTGCCGCCGAGGCTGAGGTTTTCTTATCCCGACGTCTAATCTTGGTCCATTTTGGCTTCCTGTACCACGCTGTTGTCATCACAGTCAGTCAGCGGGATGACTTATTATGACTTCTCTGCTGGCCGCTACGTTTCTCGTGTATTAGCTGAACCGTGATTACCAGATTTTAACTGGACAAGAGAGCTTACCGGAGGCCTATTACGATTGGGAAAAATTCCAAGGTCTAACACAAGGGACCAGGCTCATAAAATGCCTGTATTTTCAAAACAACACAATTTTTCCAATAAAAAATTTAGAAAAATGGTACAATGCAAAGCAAAAGATCAACCTAAAGCAAAAATAAAGCAAGATTTCAGACAAAAAGAGAGACAGACGCAATGTCTGGCTTCCCCGCTGGACAAGTGGGTGAGTTCATACTGAAGGCGAGACACAAGACTACCACGAATCTGTGTCAAGAAAAGAAACCTCAGCAGGCAGTTTCACAGCACTCCTTTAAAACAGCTCAAACAGTCAGATGAAATGTCAGGCTGTCAAAACATTGATTAGCAATCGGCAGGTTTTTAGCACGTTCAGCAGGCTGCAGTCGCACAGAGAGCAGCGAGGACCGTGTGTGACTTCAGTGAACTGCTGAGCAACAGAAAGCTAATTACTGCAACATGTGCAATTAGTTGTTTTCCTTGAATTCAAATGACCACCTCACTGCTTCGCAGAGGGCTCAAAAGCCTCACTGCCGTAGTGCCTCTGTGCACAGGGATCAGACGTGCCTGATGAATTGTGCAGGCGATTTCTGAGCTGAAACTTGTAGCAACCTGACGTATTTCTTAACACAAACATCTAATATTTCTTACCTTCGATGTTTACCAATTTGGTGCTTAGTAGAAAATATTTTCTATTTGTCTACTTGTTTGGTGAGGAAACAAGTATATGATTGCAAGCAAACCTTTATCTTCCTCATACTTACAACCTGCAGTTCTGTTGTGTTTTTATCTCAGGTTTCTATTAGTTTTCCAGACTTAAATTTTAGGCTTTTTAGTAATTTAGTAACAATCTGGACTTTGTGTAAACTTTACATTACCTTGTTTGGTTTAATCATTTGTACTCTTTGCAGACTACAAAATAACACAAATCTTTTTGGCTTCCAGTTTAGCAGTGTGTGATAAAACACTGTCTTAAACATCAGCTGGATGAGGATAGAAAATCTTTTTTTTTCTATAAGTGAATGCACCACAAGGCACTTTCAGGCTGTACTGAGCTCAACAGGCTTCAGTGTGGAAGTTTTTACTGCAGGAACACTGTACCTTGGCTCCTTCCAGTGTCAGAAACATGTTTATAAATGAATTCTTTATGAAAGACAAAAGATATGCAAATTTTCTAGAAAGAAAACTGTATTTTAGGTCAGGGAATTACATTTCTGGGTTAGAGCAACTTAGAATGCCTGTTTCCTGGAAACAGGCATAGAAAATATTGTATTAGTAAATATTGGGAGTCTTTTGAATAAACTCTGCAGGAAAAACAAACAGGGGCTGCTGTTAGTAATGCTTATTATGCTAAATGCTAAAGACAGCTCAAAATGGCAACTCTGTAATCGTTTCTGTTTTGCTGAAATCATGTTTTACAACTGAGGTGTGTAACACAGACTGCTCTCTGACACACGATGTGATGGTGACAGTAATGTAAATAATTAATGAAAGAATGGCTTCTTAAGACTTTTTTATGATTGTAATGGATGAATTGCCAATGTTAACACATAAAGGTAATTCAGAGCATTTTTTTCCTAAATATTGAATTAGACGCCATAGTTTATTTGGACATAAACTATTTTTAAAATGATCTTGCAAAAAATAACATCCCTTACATTTTTAGCTATGAAAAAAAGAAAAGTTAATGAGCTATAATCTGTCAGGGAAGAAAAACACAGGGCTAACATTTTTAACTCAAAAACACAATGGGCCGCTGGATGAATGACTGCTGAGCACTCCAACCACCGGGCTCAGCAAGTTTTCTGAGGGAAACCTTGAAACATATGATGTGACTTTTCACATTTGTCTTTATCTTTATCCTTCTGTCCCATAACTCAGATATTTCACTGTAATTGTAGATTTTTTTGAGATACAGAAAAAGGCGTCGCTCTAACTTTTGCATTTACAAAACAGGTTCAGTTTAAAACCCTGATCCAAAAATCTAAATGCCGAAAAAACAGAAAAAGAATTGTAGTTTTGTATTTGTGTGTCTTTATTTGTGATTTTCTCATCAAGTTAATAAACAAAACAACCAATGAACTAACAGGCTTATGATGATGTACATTAAATCATTTTTTAAAATCTACTTTTCAAGATAAAAAAGCCCTTTGTTTTTTTCTGAAATTCAGAATACTATATTTTTGTTAATTTAATAGGGAAAGAAAAGACTACAGACTCCTAAGTTTTTCTTTGCCTCACATAATTAAATTTTTCCATACTTATCCAGACTTGGAACAAACTGTATCCCAGACTTTCCTATACTTTCCAAGACCTGCGTGTTAAAGATGCGAGCATTTTCCCGCCGTATTTCCAGCGTGACCTCTTTGCAGTCTGGCACTCTGGAGAGCCAGAGAATCCAGCCTCACAGAGTCTGCTTGTATTTGCTTCCATCCTCTGAGCTTTTGAAAACATCCAAATTTGATTTCAGAGTGAGTCTACAGGAGCCTTTAGCCTGTTTACTGAATCAGACGCTTCTCTGTCTTGTCTCACAGCCTGCCTGCCTGCCTGCCTGCCTGCCTGCCTGCCTGCCTGCCTGCCTGCCTGCCTGCCTGCCTGGCTGGCTGGCTGGTTGCAGAGAGGCCCCAAGAGGGACAACAGACGGAAAGAAAAGTTACACATGCACACCAACACACACACATATTTCCAACACTTGCAGATGACTTTAATTCCTCCTTCTCCTTTGTTGCCAATTTATTTGGTAACCCACTTTGAATGGATGCATCTTCAGTTTTTAAGTTGTTTTTTTTTTTTTGGAATGAGTTACAACTCCTTTTGGTTTGTCAGAAGGAAGGTTTTAAAAGAGAAAGAAAAAAAAAATCTGAGCAGCAGCACTAATTAATGTGGTGCGCCTGACAAGTGTTGCTGCTAAAACAATTTCATTACATCACCAATTTAAATTACAGAGGAAGGAGACACTGGAGGGTGCGCTCGTTCTTAGTGTGTTTACACACTTTCTTAGACAGACACAAAGAGGGAGTGGACATAACGACATGAACACCTGCAATCCAATGCAACACTTTTGCAATGAACACAACGCCAAATTCAAGTCTGCGATCAGAATTAGAGGCTTGTTGGTGAAATGTTCGGAGCTTTATAACTTGTATTTTTAAAATGAAGATAAAAATGCCTTCATCTCGTTTTATGAATTTGAAAACACTTTTAGACTGCTCACTGTAAAAATATAGGCTGACCTGTTTTACTCTTTGCCCCTCATTATTAGCATTTCTAAAGGGTGGCGTATGCCAATTTTTTTTTTTGTATATCAGAGCACTAGCACAAAGGTGAGGTTCACGCCTGTAGCTCCTACAAACTGAGGCGTTTGCAATTGAAAACAAAAAAGGCAGATGCTTCCAGATCCACTCACAAATGTAAATAGTTTTCAGTCTGAAGGCACAATAACCACTGTAATGTTTAGCTAGTGTTCCAATATAGTACATTTGGTTTCACAGTTAATTATTATTATTATTTACCATAAAAAATAGCAGATAAAATGTTTCACTTTGCAACATTCGACCATCAGAATGACTTTTAAAATGTGTTAATTTTTTTTTAACAAAAACAGGAAACAGAAAGGAATGTGTTCTTTTCTAAAAAAGAAATTATCACAACAAAAACACAAAAATTTTAAGTAATCAAGAAGATCAATATGATTTTCTTCATAGATCACTAATCAGAAAGTGCTTTGCAACTGTTTGAACAAAACGAGAACACAAAACAACAATCATACCAAAACGGTTAACACAAATAAACTAATGATTAAGACAACTAAAATAAATGCCATGCAAACTATAAAACAGAATAAACACAGAGTCTTAAGAGAGGGAACAGTAGCAATAAATGTTAAAAATAAAAAAAATTACAAATGTAATGAAAGTCTTCATTTGTAAAATACTATAAAACTGCCATCTAGTTTTTAGACTTCATGATGAAATCTAAAAACTAGAACATCTGCACTCTCTGCTGCCCTGATCTTTTGAGTGTAGATAGAAAAAACAGGATAACAAACAACCAAACAGCAGAGATACATATCTAAACTCACCAAAAACAATTACATAAAATTTGACACAAGACATGTTTCTCTACAGCTGTGAATGGCATTGTATGTAGCACAACAATGAGGTTAGCTAAAGCCACGATAGCTTTACTTTCAGATTCACTTAAACGGCATATAAACTTATCCATCATGTTTCCGAGCAGAGCCTGCAGAGTGCTGACTCCGGCTGTCACAAACAGTTCACTTGCCCCAACTTGGTCTTTTCAAGACTCCAAGATATTTCAGTTTTCTCACTGACACTTTTTATATTATCTGACAGTTTGAAAGAAGAATTTTTGCCTTCTTTTGTTTAACACGTCGTAACAGCTCTGTACAAGCATTGTACTTAAAATGATGTCCTACACTTTACAGCTGTTGAAAACCTGCACTTGAAGAACTAAAACCCAACAGGATCATCTGCATACATGATGCGAGTAATTTCCAATAAATCCTCCAATAAATTCTTATAAGCACAACAAAAAATGGGTGGGCATGAGATTATAAGGATATAATTAATTAAGCCAGGTATATAATTAATTAAAACAGAACAAGTATGTACATATTATATTGTATATTTGTTGTAAGTATACTGGTTAACTAAAAACAAAGTGTATTTTAAATATCTGTAAGTGCACTTATTTATCAATATATTCTTGCATCAGATGACAAGAATTACAATGGATGAATGTTGATGTCTGCTGCAGGATGCTGTTCTCGTTTCCTCTTGTTTTGGGGGGGGGGGTTCGTTAATTTTTTACAGGAATTATCAAGTGCAAAGGCTCTAACGGTAGGAAACGGGATTCAGGCTAAGAATACAAGCTCTACATCACCCTGTCCTAAACTTCAGCTGTCCTGTAGCAGGCTGCAGGGTAATGAAAGAGCAGCAGTCTCCACCTCCTCCTCCCTCTTGCAATCCCTCCTCCCATCCTGAGCTCCCCCCCCCCCTCTCTCTCTCTCTCTATGCGCTGCGCTCTGCCCTGGCTGGCCTCACATCCAGACGGCAGGAATTTAACGGGGAGGGTCTGCCAGACTTAAGACACAGGGCTGCAGGCTGAAACCAAATGAGGCACTGCTGGTTACCAACACAGATACTGATTTTGGGTTTTGTGCAGAGCAAACAGGATGTGCAGACCAGTCTGTGGAGAAGGATCAAGGGTGGGTGTGCGCTGCAAGATTTCAGAGTGGGCACCAGCTTTATGGCCATCTGGACACTGTCTAACTGTAATATTAAGGGTACAGTAAATACTCTTTATTATTTATCATCTTGGATAAATAATTTTTTTAAAAATTGACTTGAAAAATGTTGCAAGAAAGACTTTGATCCCAAATGTCCTAATTGACCTCCTACTGTGAGCCAGTGAGATTCTGAAATTCATTCAGTAAATAGTGTCATGCATTCAAACCGAAGTGCCAAACATCACAGAAGCTGCATGACAGGTGTTGTATAACACAGCAGAGAAGGAGTAACACTTGGACATGCCAGCTAATTGCATTACAACAGGTAGCCGATAATAGCCTTGATGGGAGTCAACAAGCCCAGACACACGGCTGACTGTTAGCTAAGTGACATACATTCAACCGAGCCATCAGCTGATCAGCTGAACACACACACACGTAAAATGAACCTGCAGCCACTCTCTTCCGAACATATTTCCACGGCACTGTCCGAATGCCGTCACCTCCTTTTTTTTAAAACAATCCCAATAAACGTTGCCGCTTCAGCGCAACTCGTTCGCACGGTGTTTACATACAATGGAGCAAGCAGTCTGGCTATTAAAGCGCTCCGTCGCGGCTCACGCAACCAGAATTTGCCCCCTTGACACCAGTTCATCAGCGGCTGTTAAAAGGTTCCCCGGAGGTCAGCCTATTGTTAGCAGGTAGTGGCCGTCCAGCGGGAGGCAGAAGCCCCACATTCAGCATTCAAACCTCGCTTTGCAACAATAATTTAGGAGAAAATAACCAGGCGCGAAACTTACTTTCTGCTCGAAGCTCAGTGGCAAAGCCGCGTATTGTTCCTCCGCGCCGCGTGTTTACGGCGCTCCGCTCCTTCGCTCTCTTCACTTCACAAAGACGATGTGAGAGAACCCCGAAGACGGTGTGACTGACTGACTGACTGACTGAATCAACTACCGTAGAGCACGGCAAGTTGAAGTGTCAGATTACACTGGCTATTCAGTTACCAGAGAGAGCCGTGCGAGGTGGTGGAAGGAAAAAGGCGGCCTAGATTTCCTGCGGAAGGACACCAGTGGTAAGACGTAATAGTAACATTATAACAATACCTCTGCTGGAAATATGCAGTAATTAACTTCTGTGACCTGTTTCTTCATGCGCATATTATTATTATTATTATTATTATTATTATTATTATTATTATTATTATTATAGACACAACATTTGTTAGAGAAAATATTTATTTATATTTATTTCTTTATATCGTTATATCTTGGATTTTACCTGAATATTCTTTACTTGTAATTGTTTATTTAGTCATTTCAAATACCCGTGTTTATTTAAATTTTCAGGTTCATCTGATTAAATCAAAGCTAAGTACTTTTTTCTATTTTTTTCTATTTTGGACACGAATACAAAAATGTAGCAAAAAAAAAACAGCAATGGAAATTTACAACTGATTTCAGTTGTCTGTTAAATGTTGCGTTTAATTGCTTTTATTTTTGTTTTGTATTGTATTTTATTTGTTCAAAGTCTGGATCACTCCTATCAAGATATCAACATTTAATGTTTTTTTGTTTGTTTGTTTGTTTTTTTTGTCTTTTTTTAAAGCTACATTTGGTATTACATTATTTTTGAAATATAAATTAGTTTATACCTGATGGTAGTGGCATTTGTACACTCAATCTGTGTACACTCCAAATACTGTTAAAACAAAGTCTTTGTTGGGCATGACAGTATGTCAAGAAACAGCAGTACATAAATTATTATAAATACGCCCACAAGAAATGTGGACTGGCGTCTAAAGTTATTTTGGCGTGTATATCTTTGCATACTGGGCCCCGCTCCAGCAGCTCCACGCACCGGTTTCCGTGTTTTGCTGGCGGCCGTCCTCCTGTGGAAGCCTCGGAATAACAAAGACGTGTTTGAGAGCAGCGGCAGGCTGGGCTGAGCGCTGACGTCAAGGAACAATGTCTCTCCTCCCGACACGCACCCTCGCGCACACACGCGCACGCACGTCTGCACGCAATCTCTTTACTTCCCCTGTGTTCCCAGTCAGGCAAGGCTGAACTGCCCCAGAGGGAGGGCAGCTCAGCTCGCAGCGCATCAGATAGAATCATTCACTCCTCGTGCGCCGCGTACACGCAGGATTTCTGTAGTGTGCGTGCGCGTTGGGCTGGGAATAAACAATCAATGGACTCGTAGATAACGTATACCACATAAACCATGAAAAGACAGAAGAAAAACAAACAAACGAACACCCCAACTGGTCTTGCACGTGCAGCGCGCACCAGACGCGCACCATGCCTCCTTTGGCTGAAACTTTTGGATAGAAGATCACCAACAAAAGTGATAACAATTTGCTGTGCTCAGTTTACGATTTCATTTCACACTGTGTCACAAGTCCAAGGGTCAGATTCCTGTTAGCAGTTCTTGGCTCGGGCACCTCTCTTTGAAGGGAAGGAAGTGTCTGCCATCCTTTTAGCTTCCTGCCTGCAGGGTTCCTGACACTGATGCAGTGTACAGCCTGAGCAAGCGATCAGCAGTGAAAGGATGGAGGCGGCTGGGTGGCCGTGTGGGTTTGGTGTGTGTGTGGGGGGGGGGGAGGGCGGGGTCTGTATCAATGTGTCTCAAGGACACCCCAGCCCTCTGGTCAAAGCAGCCATGATCACTGATGGGGACAAATGCAACCAGTGACATCAGCTGCTTGGGCAGTTTCTCATTTTTATTTCAGGGAAGCATATTTCTACAATGGAAATGAGGTTAGCACTCAATGTCACATGCTGTATCTGGGAGCTCATGTTTTTTTCTACCTTTAAATGGCCTCTGAAGATGACTTATGTCAATGTGTCCTCACTCTTTGCTCTTTGCAAGCCTCTCCTTCTGCAGATGAACCATGGTACTACGGTCATGAGAAAGAGATGAGGAAAGATTTTATCTTGAAAAACTTCTTGAGAAAATTTGAGTGAAACCAAGAGCACTCATTTTTGTGATGGTTTTGCAATTCACAATATGTGATTATTGAATAATTTGGTCTTTATAACAGTTTAGTTCCCTAAACTAAACCGTTTAGTTCCCTAAACTGTTATAAAGAACCTCTAGTTGGTGTAGGATATGTGTTTCAGGTTTGTCAATATAAGTACATTCATCTAAGTACATTCATTTTTGATCTAGATTTAATGAAATGCTACTTTGACATCTTAAAAACAATGAAACATCCTTTAAGTTTGAGCTAATTTAGAAGCTGCAGAGGGCTGTGGGAGTTGGGAGTTAATGTTATTAAAGCGTATTGTTAGTATCCTCCGATTCTAAAGTAGAATAATTTTGCTGAGTTGGAATCAGCAAATGGCATATCTGTCGGTGACTTTTTCCACTTAGCTTTCAGTCTGATAATACTATCTCATGTTCTGGTTCATCCATCAAGTTTTTATTTTATACTAACTAAAGGCAATAGGGCATGCTATGGGTGTTAAGGGCCTGCAGATGGTCAGGTCATCCTGCAGTTCAGAAAAAAATGTTTTGTTGCCGAGCTTTTTGTTGTCATCGCATGGCGTGCTCTTCAGCCTCTCCAAATAATTTAGTCAAATGGCTGCCAAGAAGATGGATGGATTTTAATACATATGGGCTCAGTCTGAATTGCGTATAATTTCACGTGTGCTGCATTTTAAACGTTAAGCGAGTGCGTCAGCGTAAACCAGAAGAAATAAACTTTGACAAGGTTAACCCATAGTGTGTTTTAGCAGATCAAATTACCATATGAAAACAACTTAGTCTTCAGCACATTAATGACAATCAAGCCAGACTTTGTTTAAGTACTAAATGATCCTCATTTCTCTCTGTCATCTTTCTGCTCCTGACATTGCTTCTCTGTGCTGAAGCAGCAGGGGGAGCGATGGATGCCTCTTGTACTTACATGATGGAAAGAGAAATTTAGTTGCGCTGAAGCTCTCTTGTTCACATGGAGGTGTGATGGTGGTGTACTGTGCAATCCAGTTGCTTGCACCAACAAACTTCAACAAATCACATTGTCAGGAGTGACAGACACCAGTAAAACAGTCTCTGGTTAGACTTGCGGCACTGTCTTGGTAACAAAACTCTTTCTAAAGTAGACTACAGTACCTCTTAAATATGACTGTTATAGGGGCGTCAGTCCAAAACACTCAACCACGACATATCGTACCACTTTGTTTCTAAATCACTTTAAAAACAAGGCTGAACAAACTACTGAAAAATTATACAAGATTAAAAAATGCAAGTTGCTAAAAGAGACAAGATTCCCACGTTCATTTTAAAAATGCATTTGTGTCAGAATGTTCTGAACAAAAAAGACAAGCTCAAATTAACCAAAAACAGAAGGTGAAGAAGAAATTTGTCCAGGGTGTAGTTGTAAAAATTTGCACAAGCATTTAAAAAAGTGAAATTTTTTATAGAAACTTGCTAAATCCTTTAGATTTAATCAGAACAGTTCCAGCTTGCGGGTCTCATGTTTAAAATGCAGATTCAAATGTAATCATGCTTTCAAGGTGAAGATCTTGTAAATGGACTTAATTCATGTTGCACTTTTCTAATCATACCGACCACTCAAAGCGCTTAATGTTGGAGCCACATTCAACAAGTCACACTCACTTATGCAGGGCACCGTCATACACCCATACAAAGACCTGTAGGCAACTTAGGGTTAAGTGCCTCACCGAGTGGCACATCAAGATCTGGCAGCAGGAAGTCACAACTTCCGGATTGCAGGATGACTACTTTTCCCACTGTTGCTTCATTTTAACACGCAAATTTATGATATTGCTTCTCTCCTGTAAGGACTGAAGAGCAAAGGTCAACACAAGATATCCTGCAGATGCTTCAGTATTGCTCTCATGTCAATTCCCAAATTTTAGCTTCATCTATCATGTGATCAGAAAATGGCAGTCAAGGAGAGTCAACTCAGAGCGGTTAGCAATGTTCTTCTGCAAAAAATAAACTGGCAGTCATCTTCATAAAAACAAAAGAAGATGTTTGGCTTTTGCCAACGACAAAAAAAAAAAAAGAACAAAAGAGACGAGGACCAAGACTGAAGCCTTGATGTATTCCTCATGGAACGCAAGTAGAGGCTGATAGAAAACACACTGATGCTGACACAAAAGATTTACAGCGTTGGACTGAAACTAGCAATTACTCCAGTGGAGAGATAAGGAGCTTGTGATCCACAGCATCAAAGGGAGTTGTTGGGTACAACAGCACAAATCCAAAGTGGTCTGTTGCATATTTGTTTTTCATCATGATTGTTTCTTCAATATATAACAATGCAAATAGATTACAGTTCTCTAAAGTCAAGTCTTAAAATAGTTTTTCTCTACCCAAACTAAAGTCAGTGGACATTTATGCAAAAATTATGTAATATCCAGGAGGATTTCTATGAAGTCAAAACACATCAAAAGACAAAAAACAAAAACACAATGTTAAAAGATACAACGATTACACACTACAGGAAACTTTTTTTTTTATGTTATTTTTTTTTAGTTTATTGGAATGCTGTATTTTTTTAGTTGTTTGCTTTGTTTTCATGAAATGTTAACATGTTTTCTGAAATCCATTGTTCTTTTGTTGAAGTTCTGCATTCTGTTTGTTGAGTTTTACGACTCTGAGTTTGAGTTTTGCAGCTTTCCATTTCTGTTTAATTTTTGTTTGTGTTTATTTTTAGAAGATTTGTGGGGTTTTTTTTGGTATTTGTTCTGTCTCTTTGGAGCATTGCTGTTTGTTTGTTTGTTTGTTTGTTTGTTTGTTTGTTTGTTTTGTAGGCCCAGTGTATTTTTAAAATCAACAGAGTGAGGAGAGAGGGTGCACATCTTGAGCATCTGATTTTATAAAAGTGACATATGAGCAGCAAAAATCGGCTTTATTGGAGGAGGTGAAACAAGGGTTAATTTTCTCGATATGTTGAGGAGCTGTGGGGTCAGTAAATGGATCCTCTCCTGTGGAGAAAAAACAGAAGAGCACTATTTTAAAACAAGACAAGTGAAGTCTGGTTGAGTACACCATTGATCTCTTCTGGCTGTGAGAAGAACGAGGAGCTGAGCGACAGAAACAGGGGAGGAGAGAAAGCAGATAATATGACTGCCGGCCTCTGGAAGCTTGGACAGCTTTTATAGACGCTGCCGCTGTCTTAGTGTCTGTGCTCATTCCTTTTCTCCATTTCTCTTCTGTGTTTCTGTGAATGTTGACCGGGTGGTCGCAAGACAGCACGGGGCCCCATGCTGACTGGCCTGACTGGCTGCGGGGAGCAGAGGGGAAATCAATGAGCGCTCACAATAGAGTGCCAGCATCCAGACAGCTAACAGCTCCCCGAGGCCACGCGAGAGAGGTGGTGGAGAAGAAGAATGGAACGATAGAAGAAGGGAGGGGGGGGAGGACAGAGAAAAAGGTAGAGGAAGGTTGAATAAGGTGGGTGTTTTTTTTTTCTTTTGCTTTATTACAAGTCTGCCATAGGTTGTTTCCTGGCCATCAGTGGTTATAAAGAAAAAGCCCATTTGAAACACAGAAGCACAGAGTTCCTTCATGGGTGTGCATGTCCACCAAGGCATGTGTATCTTAAGGGTTCACACACAGTTCAGGAAGCAAACTCTCAGCTGCATCCGAAGCTTGACACTCGACTTATGAGACGTGAAGTCGAGAGTGGTGGTCCGACGCCCAGAGGGCGATGAACGCAGCGTTATTTTTAGTCTGCTTGTTCTTTTCTTTATTGTTGCACAGTTTACTTTCTGCATGCTTGTGTGTGGTGTGATCCCGTTTTTTGTTACGTTATTATGCAATGCAGTATATGACCTTGGAAAGAACATGTGCCAGAGGGACAGAGAGAGAGAGAGTTGAGTAAATGTGTGACCACTTCAACCTCTGTGTCATCCTTGGCTGCACAGCTAGCTGCCTCAGTAGTCACAGAGCGACTCTCGTGAGGACTCAGAGTATTATTCACTCAATTTGCCCGCTTGTATGTATTACATTAACACCAAATAGCAATGCAAGAGTTGAATGACAGAATGGAGGGCTTTTTCTTTTGCTTGAAACGACAGTTAATGCCAAAGGCCTACTCCAGAACAGCTTTCGGCTCCGATCTTTATGTTGCATCAAACAGCCTGTAACTAGAGTTAAAATGGAAAACAGGCTGCCAGAGAATCCACCTAAGCTAGCGCCTATTTCTCAGGATGACATTAATATAATAGGGCTGGTGCCCAAAACAACTTTGTATTGATTCGCATAACCTTTTAAGCCAGTCGATTGCAGCACTCTAACTCAGAACGCTGCAGCGTTTCAATGTTTTCAAGCAAGGATTTGTTGCATTGCTGTCCGGTAGACATTTTCCTGTTACGTCTTCATGCAAGCTGTGCCTTTCATGTAAAAATAAAAAGAAGTAGGTCAACAATAACCTCAGTGATGATAAGCTTGTCTTGTCCTGTTGTAATGTGCATTTACAGCTGCTTTGCTGAGTCATGATCCTCAGTAGGATTATTGCTCACCCGCATACAGACCGTCCTCAAAGACAGACGCTTTGGATTCATCCAGCAGCTACTGAACATGAAGTTGGCTCAAAAGCTGAATGAGGAGCTGAATACATTGCTAACAGTAAACAGACCTCACTGTCATTTCTTCTTGAATGTGGCCTCTTCTTCTGTTTGGCATATCTCAGATATTATAAATTCATGAATAAAAATCATAAATCAAATTGCTCATATCTTTGACTTTTGTTCTTTTTTACATTTTCATGTACACAAACTTCATTGTATTTTAGTGTTATTTTATTTCATAGAGCAACACAAAGTAATATAAGTACAGCTATGTGTTACAGAGGAAGAGAAGAACAATTTTTACAAATAAAAATCTGAAAGGTGTGACACGCATTTGCATCCACCCCCCTTTTTCTTGACACCTCAAAATTCCGGTATTAGTAATGCAGAATTTAGTCGGTGTTTAAAACCGCTTTGAACCGCTCAGAGGTTTGTTGGATAACATTAGCGAACAATCATCTCATGAAGACCAAGGAACACACAAAACAGGCAAGGGATAAAGTTGTGGAGAGGTCTAAAGCAAGCGTAGGTTTTAAAAAAATATATTTCATGCTTGCAGCTCTGTTTGACCAGTTATCACAAAACAGAATTTGAACTGCAAACTTACCAAGACATGTCCATCCACCTAAACTGACACGTCAGACATTAAACAGAAAAGCAGTCAGAAAGTCCCTAAAAGTTCTAGACGAGCTTCTGAGATTTATAGCTCATGTGGGAGAATTTGACAACAAATAAATCTTCCTCATAAAGCTGAATTTTATGAAACTCATGAAGGAAAGAGACTTTGCTTGAAAAAAAAAAAAGCAACGACAAATCACACCAAAAGCTCACCCTAAGTATTGCAAGGAAGAAGGTGCTCTGGTCAGAGGAGAGCAAAATTAAACTACTGAAACTTACAGCCAAAACAGTTTAGATCAAACCATTCCCATGTCTTAGAATGGCCCAGTCAAAGTCCAGACATTTGTGCAAATGGTTTTAAAGGCAGCCCTACAGGAAACAGATGTTTGCAGATGCTCCTCATCAAATTTGACAATGCTAGAGCTGTTTTTGCGAAGAAGTATGATCAAAAACATCAGTGTCTGGATGTGTAAAAGCTAGTACAGACAGAAGATGACAATCACAGCACAAGAAAAGTATTACCTCAATTCAACTAAATAGCTATGCTCTGTTGATCTCACAATTCTGCACTATTTTGTGCTAATCCAATGTGTTTGTATATTGACAAGGTCAATGGGTGTCAAAACTTTAGGAAAGCACTTTATATCTGTGTAATGCTTATTTTAGTACATATATCTGTTATTCAGGGACCCAAATGATCACATAATCATATTCTGCATGTACAATTTAGAGCACGCAGTGTATGATTTTAATAGGCTTCTTTCATATGGATATTATGACTTTGAAGTGGACTGGAGTAGAAGAAAGCATTCGTGATGTTTAAACGCTGCATGGGAACACTCACAATATCTGCTTAGCATCTTAACAACAGGCACACAGCCTGTAGCCTTCTTAAGAGCTTTAGTATCCCAAATCTCTGTGATTATATACATTAACAATGACTAATCATGTTATACAACCTGCCACTTCTCCAGCTCTCCAATGGGGCTGTGCGACTCAGCTCGCAGACTCTTGTGTGTCTCTGGAGGGGGTGAAAAAGAAAGTGCTTTGTGCCAGAGAGTTCAGGACGGTGTCTCGGAGCAGCAGGAGGAGGGATTGAGTCTCCTCCAGAAAAAATAAATAACGCCCTTGTCTGCAAAGTGACCGGTGCTCGCTCCCAGACTTTCAAGGCAGCTCGAGTTACTGTGGCCCCCGGAGAGGAGCAGACAGGTTGTGTCTGAGAGGAATACCTTCCCACACATGACATCATTCCTGGGATGGCTGCAGCATTAAAAAAAAAAAAAAAGTTCTCAGCTCAACCAAAAGAGAAGCACACGACCTGATGTTTCTCAGCAAACACGTCTGAGCACATGACTTGATCTGGTGAGAGAACAGTGGGAGCTGTCAAAGGTTTCGGTTTGATTGCTGATTTTTCAGGAAGCTTGTTAGTCTATGGGAAGCTTCACTCTACAATTGTTAGCATTCAGGAGTCTGAGAGTGTCACCGCTCACACAGTGAAGTTCTTGATTTAATATCCGCACTCACTCACACATTCACTTACACACGCACGCCCACGCACACACACACGCACACACACACAAAGAAATAATGTGATCTTACAAGCCAGCCTTAGACATGAGTCTATTGTGTGGGTTGAAATTAACTCCGACCGCCCTGCTACCAGTGAGGGTGGTCTCCCCTGGGCTCTGTGGATGACATTAAAGGGATTTGTCCGTGAAGATCCGACTCTTTTACTGCTGATAATGCGCTGGCTGAAAACCACAGAGAGATCAGAGGGAAAAGTGTGTGGCTCACAAATTGTAATCATGTATATCTTAATAATCCAAAGCAAGCTCAATCTGTTTCATCGGAATCACCAGATTCTTTCTCTGCAGAGCCACGGGAGCTTGCAGAGCTTTAAATGCTGGACCACAGTGATGTGTCTAGCTGACGGACGCGTAGAAAAGTCAAAATATGTAAACCAAAACAAAAAGGATACCACAGAAGACAGCACCACCTGCTGGTTGAGTCTGGGAAATGAACAGGGGCGGGAAGGTTGATTCGAGCCCACAGATGTCACTGAGATGAGCACATCTATGACTGTTGCTGCTTAGCATGCCCGCGAGGGACTGATTGAGCTGCTGCACACATCAAGGCCAGCTGCTGTGCTTTTGATGCTAAAATGGCAGGTTGTAAAATGTCAGTTAAATCCCTGCATTTAATAAAGTTTGGGTAATTGGGGAATGGTCAGGCCCAGTGCCTTGCGAAATGCCTCTTGAACCCTTTCACATGTTTTTTTTTTTTTTTTTTTTGGAACCACAAATTCTATCTAAATAGATTGATGCTGTTGCCACTGCTTTTGTTTTTTAATCATGAAGATGGTGTGTTTAGGGTGATATTCAGTGTCTGGCCGTGGGTCAAAATTGAGGAGCTTTAGCCTTTGGCAAACTTTAAACCCAGAAGATTCACCCAGATGTGAATTTTCTGTCCATACATTTCTGTCAGCAATGACATTCTCATCAATCTTCCATGAAGAACTGTAAAGTGCCCCATTTATTGGGTGTCATGGCAACAGATTCCCCCACCTGAGCCGTGGGTCTCTGCAGGTCCTTCAGAGTTACCCTACCTACAAGAGTTTGAAAACATAGCCATGTCACACATTTTCATCTGACCCATCCACCAATTTTCCTCTAAGGTCAATGCTACGCACAACTTTGTGATGTTCTTTCACATCAAATTTCAATAACACTCCCTGAACTGGTGGCTGTAAATGATACATATTGTAAAGCTGTATCAGTGTCAAAAAATAAAAATAAAAAAAACACCAGGTTGCTCCCTTTTTCCCTGACAAAGATGTTATCTATCTTTCTGAGGTCATTCCTGCTCTCCACGATCTGTTGTTGACGTCTCTCTGCGGCATGACGCAGCACATAACACTGTGCAAACATCTCAGCTGAGAATGGACTCCGGACCTGGATCACCAGTGCACTGTAAACCGCCACCTCACCCACATGTTGCCACATTCAGGACCTGCTGTACAAAAAAATTACAAAAAATACAAAAACAAATAAAATATAAATAAAAGCAAAATGACTCATGGTTTTGTGGCGAAGGAGCCGCCCAGGTTAATCGGCAACGACAGTTTTCCGTAACACCACAGCACCTGACCCCAAGCTCACCTCGCCACGGCTCCGTCTTCCTCTGGCTGTTTGGACTACGTTGCCAGGCAGTGGTCTCTGTAAACACAGCACCTGGCCGCTCCGGCAGGAAACCACCATGAGCTCTGTGGAAAATCAGATGCCATTACTGCAAACACTCCCGTTTTGCTCGGATAACTGGATATCTTTGCAGGAGTCGAACCGTGTCAATCTGTTCTCTTTTGTTTTTGTATGTTTCACAACAAGAACTCTGATAATTTTTTTTTTCATCCTCAGCTAATCTTATCTGAATGTTTGCTCATGAACTCCCAGCATCGGCTCTCATTCCTCCTCATTACTACAAGAAGCCTTTCTTGAACCAATTAACTCCCTCTCTAATTTACATTACAATTATGGCCAAGAAAGTGTCATTTACTGGACCTCCACGCTGCTTATACCCCATCTCATCAATTTCCTGTTATTGTTGGCAGTTGAGCTGAAGCCCCAGTATTGATCCCTCACCCTGGGAGAAGATAAGGTGGGGGAATCGAGATGGATTCCATATCTATTATCTAATGGAATTCCTCCTCCCAGAAAGGGCTATGGATTTTCTGCCACTGAAGCTGTGAAAATGTGTGTCTGTGCGGGGCCTCTTCTGTGTGTGTCAGGATATGAGTGTCCTCTCACAGAGTGGATAGTGACTCTTTTTTTTTTTTTTTTTGTGGGGAAAAATTAATGCCGTGAACAGAATATGTTGGAAAGCAGCGCCCAGGCTCTACGGAGTGCTGAAGCATTCAGGGAAATGCTCACTCTGTGAATGCGTATTGACCTGCTGCTCGTTAAATGGCTCTCTCAGGAAACTGTGGATATATAAGGCCATGTTCTTTGAGCATTGCATCAAACTATGACTCATAAGATAGAGCTTTGTCAGACAACTGCACAGGTTTGTTTAAGTATAATTTTTTTTAAAAGATGATAACCTACTTAACTTTAATTTATTTTTTTTCTCGCCTCCAGGGGTTCTTTTGTGGGCTCTAGTGTCCCTTATATGACAGTAGGCTGACAGGAAAGGGGGGAAGACACGTGGCAAAATATCGCCAGGTCCGGGAATCGAACCCGCGACGAGGACTCACGGCCTCCAATCGTGGGTCACGCTATCACCTACGCCACCACAGCACGGCCCTTTAATACTTTCTCAAGGAAAAGGTTTAATTGGAGTTAAATTAAGTAAGTAAGTTTTGCAGTGCTTAAACAAACACACACAGACACACAAAAGCACAATTTAATTATGTAGAGATCTCACATCACTGATCAAATGTTTCTAGTTAAGCCACAAAAACTGTTTCTGGTCAGCTGAAATTTTAAGAAGCAGTCGTATTAGAGCTGGCAGCAGCAGTTGGAACAGGATGATTGTGTCCATCTGTTGCATTTAATAAGCTTCCAACAAGACACAAAACAGAGAAAGACTAGGCCTTGCACACCAACCGAACCAGAACACAAACAAAATAAACATTTTAGGAAATGAGACAGCTGTTCACCATTATTTGCCTTTTGCAGTTTTGGTTGTTTTTATAGCCGAACGTGGCACCTGCATTAATATAGCTAATCCCTAAAGGATTCATAACCCCGGCTGATTCAGATGTAAAGTTGTTGTTTCTCGTAGGAAACATAGAAACACAACAAAATCTTCGAGAAGCAATGAGTCAATATACTTTTAACTGGTATCACTTTCAAGTGACATTGTTTTCATTCTCCTTTGCTGTTGTGTTATTATATCTTTTGTGCCCTGTTATGCTGCACATTATGGATCTTTGGTATTTCTGTGATATTTTCTCAGACATTGCCAGATTTAGCTTGCGAAGGTGAAACAGGAATCACAATAAACAGACCGCATCACCGAACAAAGCAGTAGTGGGGGTGGTGAGGAAAAAGCTTAGAAGAGCAGGAAGTCTCTGTGGAGATAAACGGGTTAATTATTTCATCCACTGTTAGTACAAAAATATTGATTTTTGCCACTTTTATAAATGGACTTCAGCCATTTACCAGGAGGTCAGAGATCAAATGATGCATTTATGGGGTACACCTCATGAATTAAAAGAACAGAACTGTACATGGATCATGATAGAAGGCTACAAAGACAATATTGCATCAAAAAAGAATACAAACCTTTAACTTCTTCACATTTTTGCCAAATAATACCCACAAACTTTGGTGTTTTTTATTAGAATGTTCTGTTAGACACCAGAACATGACTACAAAGTTTAGAAGCCAAAGGAAATAATACTTCTTTTTCATTTTGCAAAGGAAAATCTGAACAGCAAGATGTGCATTTGCATTTAGCCCCCTTCAGTCCAGTACCCCTAAATAAAACTCAGTCCATCCAACTTGCCTTCGGAAATTACCTCATTAGTTAATTTAATCCACTTTGGATGAGCTGCAGAGATCAATGGCTCGGGTAACAACGAATAATCCAGCTGTGAGGCCTCTGAACTAAGTCCACATTCTGGTGTTTCTGGGAATCTTCCTTCAAAGAACATGCATTTTTTTATGGCACACAAGAGACAGAGCCCCAGCACTTTTCCTGCAGGATTATTTATTATTTTTCCAGTGCGAACAGTTACCTCACCCCAGATTCTGTTGAACAGACAAGCACACAAATGCACATCCTTCTGTGGCACAAGTTCAGAAACAGAGACTGAAGTCAGTGCTGTAATGGAGAAGGTGATAGCCTTAGTGGGCAAATGAATGTCAGCCGCAATTAGAGGCCCACGTAATAGCATCTAACAGAGAGGCCTCAACGCAGACAGGTCAAGAGTTTACCATGTATCTCCAGAATTACACCCACCCTGGAGCGGACTGTTTTCAGCCAAGGACGTCTTGAGGGCGGGGAAACAAGAGGACGAGCAGGAAGGCGGAGAGCCCAGCAGGCTGGAGAAATCCCAGAAGAATATATATCAAACAACTTGTTGTCCTTCAGCTTCAGCTGCAGCAGGCTTGAAGTTAGATGTGAGCCCTGACTCTATGTACTGATCTGAACTGGGTTAAAATGGTACAGCAGTGAGAACAGAAAGACTGTTACATTTTGACACAAGATACGGCGCCATCAATAAAATTATGTAATCCAATGAATGATAAATGAGAAATAGTACAAATATATATGATACCCCCTATTATTAAAGGTTTAAGACGAGATGTATTAAGTCATTTATATATTATCTTTTACTTGGAAACTGTTGCTGAAGATGATGTACCGTAAGCCGCTACTTTGAACATTTCGATGTGGCTGATGTGCAACTTTTTACTTAAAAGGTTTTGAAAGGCTGGACTACTGGGTGATGAAGAGGACAGCACAGGGCTCAAGAGCAAAATGAAGTGACATTAAGAGCGACAGCAAAAGACAGACAGAGGAAGTGTGTGTGAGGCTGTTCAATTCTGATGCCTTTGGTGGTTGTAGTGTGTAGGAGGAAGACGTGTTGACCTTTCTTGATAGGCCACTGTACTTCATGTGTTGGAAAAAAGATTTACGGTATGCATTTCTGTTGCTGGTAAAGGTTGAATTAAAAGTTTTACAAAATCCTTTCTGTGTAAATGTCACAACATTGTCATGAGCAACTTAGGGACAAGTGGCGCCTCTAATTGGAAGTTGTTGTTTTTTTCAAAGTTAGTGGGTGCAGCTTATATTCAAGAATGTTCAATAGTCCTAAGAATTGCATTACATAATTGTCTTCTTTATCTTCAGACCCCAGATAAACATCCTCTAACCGAACTCACTAGGAACTTTCTAGAATGTGTAAATGGCCCACATCAACAAGAAAAGACCCTAGATTTGACAACACTACCTTTAATACATCTGTCCCTTTGTGCACAGTGTCAGAATACACAGTGTGATCTGGGTCCACATATGATTTATGTCCTTTTTTAACATTTGAAGCTGAATTTAAAAGGCAGCAGCACCAAAAAGACTTTGAAATTGTTTCCTCAGACAACAACCTAGCCATATGCTGCAGAGATGCTTTATTATCTGATTTGACTGTGAATTTCTGTTCATAATCTTCCTTCTGTCCTTTGTGGATCTGCTCCCGTTTGGATTTATTGCCAACTGCTTTACAAAATAATAACTTAAAAGGAAATTTTCAAAAGTTACATTTGGACTGAATAAAGATTTTTTAAAAACGCAGAGCTATATTTCCCATTTCTCTACTTGAAATATCAATTTCATATCGCTGAAATAAATTAATTTAAAATATGTTTAAATCTAACTGAGGGATGTTTGTAGAGCAATAAAACAGTGCTTGTCTCAAGTGATGAGACAAACCAAATCACATATGAAAGTTACATTACACAAGTATTCACACCCTTTGCAAATTTTCACATTTTGTCTCATTACAGCCACAAACTTTCTTGGCATTTGTGATCACATCCATAGGAGACAGAGCTCAAGAAAGTGGGGTTGGAATGTGAAGAGGAAGAAAAACATGACATGGATTTCAAAAAGTTAGATGTGAAGGAGATGATGCGTTAGTCAAATGAGACCAAATCAATTTTCAAGTCACAGCTGATTGGAACTTGGTTGGTGGTAAAATGCTTAACATAGTGTTTAAATCTGTAAAAGAGTATAAACATATAGTCAGAGCTACAAATGAATAGTAAACTCTGCGATTGGTTATTATAGAAATTTATTTTTCATACCAATTAGAGCAAAGAGGCAACTTATGCTTTTTGTGTTTATGTGAACAAAATGTTGAAAATGATGCATCATTTTCTCCCTACTTTCAAATTACACACTATTTTTTGTTGGTCCCTCAGATCAGATTCTAACAAAATGCATCGAAGATTAGAGTTCTACTGTGTCATGTTTAAAAATATAGATATATTCTGCAAGAGACCAGCTCAAAAGTCAGATAAAACCAGCGACACGCCTTTTTAATTACAACGAAAATAAATTTAGAAAAGCTTCCTGGAAAAATGAAGCTATATTTAATGTTATCCAGCCATGTTGAATTAGTACTTTCCAAACTCATCCTGTGATATTACCCCATGTCCATGGTAACTATGTTTTTTTTTTTTGCAGCTCCATGGAGCTCAGGTGCTTGATGTTCCTCCACATGTTCCTCTCATACGCCCCAGCTAATGGCTCCTCTGACAATGCTGCGCAGTCGGTAAGGAGTAAATAAAATGAACACCAGAAACACTCAGAAAACTGTTACATCAACCCTTCCTGGCAAAGCCTTTCCTTCACATCTGCTTTTGCTATCAGCTCAAATGAGCACATCTCCACTGCCTGGGTTTGGATTTGAGTGAAAAGTCTCATCATCTGTTGTTCTTTTTCACATCCTCGGGGGGGAAATATAAAACGAGAGCTTGTGTGGTGAAGGGAGGGTACGACAGCGGTAAAACATGCATTATAAACAGTGGGAGTAGAAATGGCTTTTTTTTATTATTATTATCACACGTGGGATCATGGAGGATTTTACTTCACTGTGGAGACAATGTGATGAGTGACTCTGAGAAGATTGATGCTGTCGCAGATAAAAGGGTCAGTGTCGCAGAATACGGAGCGTTACATTATAATGCTCCTCTTGTCTGTTTGCCAATACGACCTTGCCTGTTGAGGATTTCAGAGTGCTATGATTGCTTGTACAACCTTCAGGAGGTTGTTGCATGCATGTCCCCAATTAGATGTGAGCATTTCTGGACGCCACATGGACTGTGCAAATTAAGGCCAGCGTCTGTTCCCTCTTTCCCCTCTTTTGTTACTTTATTTCTCTATTGCACGCTTCTTCTTCTATGATAATGGCTAGAGTCATCCTCACTGCTTTTTTTAAACAAGTTGGGGATCAGCGCAACTGCGCGGATCCTTGCTGGCTTGAAAACCACAATACTTTCAGAGGCACACACTAAGATCCATTGGTTTTCAAGAAAAAATGTTAGTGATATAGTAACAATGAAACCTAATAAAATGACACAGTTGTAGAAAAGAAAATCTAACAATTGAACAGCCCGGGAAATTTTAATACATACATAGGTTATTGCTTCCAACATGCAAAACCCCCCGCCCAAAAAAACAACACACACAATAGATTAAATGGTGATTGCAAACTGACTTTAGGTGCAATTTTACATGTGTTTTGTCCTGCGTGTCCTTGTGTTGTTCTGTGATAGTTGGGCCACCTGCTGAAGGAGCACCTTGTTGGAGATATAGCATAAGAAGCATAAAGGATATAAATAGAAGGGTAAAATAAGTACAGCAGATGAATGTTCCTCCACATGTTCCTCTCATACGTCGCAGCTAACGGCTCCTCTGACTCTGGCTATGTTTTGTTCATTGCTGTTATGAGTTGTTTTTTTTATGTCAGAGTTACCTCAGTGTTTAAGTCAGTTCATTTTCATTAAATAAAATGTAAATGAGAGCAAAGAGGAAGTGATCACTTTGTTAATGAGCTCATCTGAGTCCCATTCATTTACTGCTCAGCACTCAGAGCAATAATCTTAATGAGCAGCAGTGAATTGTCAAGATGGAGACACTTACTTGCTCTGCAAGAACAGATAGAAATAGTAATAATAAAAAACATACTCGTTTTTAAAATTTCGTATGCAAATCATAAAAATATATATCAGAGAAAATGATTTATAATTAAGCTTATGCAAACACACGCCGACGTGACACACGGAGAAGTTTGTCTGCAAAAGCAAAAGTGTGAATGATGATAATTATTTCACCAGTTTCTGTCGCGAGGTTACTCCACTCCTGTTAGCGCTGGGGAAGTCCCACCCATCACACAGCCATCACTTTGCTTGTGAATAACCTCTCACTGGATCAACTGATTTGAAAATTGTGTTTTAATCCTTTCCATGAGTGATGAAATGGCGATGCTATTTTTTTTTATCATTCCAAATTCATTCCTAAATTATTTTCTCACTGACACTGTCAAAAGACACACGGATGTCCCTTCCATTTATGGTTTGGAAATGACTAGATTAAGTTAAATTCCTTCCCATTGACAATAGTTCCCAATCAAGTCGAAAGCCCCTGTAGCTCATTGTCACATACCTGGTATTTTCAGATATAAAAACTAAATGGTTTCAATGAATAAAATCAAGCAAAAGCTAGAAAAGAACTGCAATAATCTTCTCCAAAAACACATCTACCTGTGTTGGTGGTGGGTCCAGTTACACTGTTGTGTTACTTACCAGCCAAAGGTGGGGCCAACACAAAGACTTGTTGGCGTGCTTGGCAGACAGGCAGCTCTAATGGTCGCTCTGTGAAACTGCAGTGATCCAGCAGAGTTCCTCTGTCTTTGCAGCCCTCCATCTGTCATTGGAAAGCTGCAGCGCTCCCCCAGGTGGGAGCGTTGTGTCAGCCTGGCAGGGTCATTGCAGCCAGGCCCGGGTGTGCCGCTGGTGCAGTCTGCTCCTCTACTGTCCCTGTCCAGCTCCGACCCCCCACCAGGTAGCAAGATCTCACACAGACCTAATGTATTCACTCTAATTAAAGCGTGCCAGGCGCCACAAGAGCCCAGCTGTTACAGGAATAGAAAGGCCAACTGTTTGTATCAAAGGATGGCAATGTCATGGACTCGCGCCCAATGCCACCTGCATCACCTGGACTCACAAGATGAGTTTAAATATGGACAAACATTTACTTTGAAAAGGATCCACCGCTGGGATTCTACCTTAATTAGATTTTTGAAACAACACAAGACCAAAGGAGAAATCAACAGAGGAGGAAGAAAATGGAGTGTGAATTATATTTTTTGTCTTATATTTCAAATTGATTTACTACTGTAATATACATCGACAGATGGATGGTTTTTAAAAAGTCCTACTTTGTGCTGAATTTGTATAACTTGGAATCACATCATTGAATGTTAGATTGTTTCTCCAACATTAGCACATCTGCAGCAAGATGGCAATCTTGAGCGTGTCTGTGCTGTGTGGGGAAAGGGTGTGAGGAACGCATACACAAGCATTATTGAGACTGATAAGACACTCCTCCTAGCTCTGATTGATTATTTCTGACTGGGACCTGTGTACTTCTGCAGAAATTCTTTTATAAAAGTTGCCTACTGCAGCTTTAACTGGGTTTTCTTGTTCTACCTGTTACTTAGAAAAAAAATATATTTTTTTACCTGTCCTATCTGGGAGTGTGGAACTCATGTATTTATATGTTAATCTTTATATAACAAGTAGGTTTTATAGCATCCTAATTTCTAACCCCAGTGTTATTGTCTTTCAGCTGGCAGTCAGATCACGTTGGATATGCAGCATGACTGCTACTCTTGACTTGTCTTTGAACACTATTCCAATGATTGTCTTACCACGTATCGCGGCTGACCCGCAAGCCCTTGCCTGACAATTTGCATAAATCGCAGTCCAGATCTGACAGTTACTAGGCAGCACAGGCAGGGAGACGTGCAGCTCCCGTGCAAAAAACCAGGCCACCAACCCGCAGGATGGGAGGCTTTCCTGCCAGAGTGACAAATGTGCTGAGAGCCCCCACTAAGATTCTCCTTTTGTTTGAGCGGTGTGCACAAGTGTCTGAATTTATATGCGGGATGTGTGCTTACGAGCGCTACATAAAAGAATAAGCTGATTTTAGTCCACATCCAGATACAAAATGTAAACATGATGCAGGGGAACAGAACCAACACAGGTGAAATCCTTTAGGCCAAGGCACAGCACATGTGCGAAATGTTGTGAGCCATGTAAGAGAAGAAAGCATCTCGCTCAAGTCGATCAGGTGACCCAGAGAAGCTATTCTACAAAAATATATTCAAGAAAAAAAAAAAGAAAAATCACATGTGGATCATCAACATAGCACACAATCAGATTCTCAGTCTATATTCCCTTAATACACGGAATCATTGCCTAAGAAGAGCTTTTTGTATTTACCTAGATTGTCTTTGATATTAAAATTGGTTTTATGTTTAAGAGTGTTTAAGAGTGACAAAAAACAAAACAAGGAAAAAAAATATGTAATATATTTTCAGTGCAGTTCACACATGTTTCTGCATCAGTCGCAAAGCTTACTACAAGCCTATTTTTTTTATTTTTTTTTATTTTTTACATGTGTTCAAAACAGGACCGCAGCTGAATTCCAGCTCTATCAAAAGAAAAGGTATAAGATTAAGATGTGCTTAGCAACAGCTGCAGGTTAAATGTAGATCATTTACAGTCATATTAAAATAGCATATACATTATAAATAGGTTGGCTTGTCAGATTAAAAGTACCTTTTGAAAATAACCTTTATTCAAGAATTAAACATTACTCAGGTGGAAACATTTAGCGGTGGTAAACATTAGATGTAAGTGTAATAATCGTCATTAATAGAAGTAAATGGTTGAAAAAAACATCAGTTTGTGTGGAAATTGATATTATATAAGGTGTTTCATTCATTTGATTGACTTGCTGTTGTAAATAAACAATTCCGTAATCTAATATGTCAAATGGGTCTGTAAATTCATCCTCTTTTTAAATCATAATAAAAATAATCTGGTTCATACCAGTTTACAAAATGATGTAGTCAATAAGTTCAGAAAAAAATCTTAAACTTGGTCACATTTTAATAACAAAAACTAAACTAAGCTACATTTCAATTTGAACATAATAATAATAATAATAATAATAATAATAATAATAATAATAATAATAATAATAATAATAATAATAATAATAATAATATCATTAGACCTACATTTACAGACCAAAATGTAATTTGACCAGTCTGTTACAATCCCATGGAGAAATGATCGTCTTGACTGATATGTTAAAACATTGGTCCAGTTTTAGAGTCTGTTAATGTCCAGCTTTTAAATGAACTCTTGCTGTTTTGGATCAACAAGACAAAATGGTAAAAAATAATACAAAACAAAAATCAACAATCCCAGGTTAAATCAGGGTCCATCCGCTCTCACTCTCCAGTTTGAGCCCAACCTCACCAAATTGTTATTTTTGACTCATGTTTTATTGTGACATATAATAATTCTCTTGCATGAAACAAACATATTCAAAACAGTGAAGCTCAGCAAGTTTCATTAGGCTGGCCTGTGTTGATGAATGTCATCAGGGATACTTGATACAAAAATGTCAGGCGCAGGAAAGGGCCACGTTTGCAAGTTTAATGAGTTTCTGAGTGCTTGAGTGGCCGCATTCAGAGACACCACAGGGCTTAAGATGGGTCTCTCGTCTCTCCAATTAGATATGAATGGAGGCTTACTGTACTGCGAGGCCAATCTAAAGTGACAGTCAGGAAACAACATGGTGGGGACTGAGGGGGATAAACGACGGAAGTCAGCCGGAGCGTGACAGACCAGTCATTTCCCAGTGTGCAGCCCTGACTCTCACTCTCACTCAGAGTTATAGGGTTCCTACGGGGTTCCAACAAACTTTCACGCATAAAATTCAATACTGTTCCAGACTCAGTGTTCCAGGGTGCTCTGGTCTTTAAGCTTGTTGTAAAAAGCAATGAAGTTCAGTGTGAAATTATAGCAGATGTTTCTACAGGAACCTGGACAAAAATGGAAGGAAAGAAAGGAAGGAAGGAAGGAAGGAAGGAAGGAAGGAAGGAAGGAAGGAAGGAAGGAAGGAAGGAAGGAAGGAAGGAAGGAAGGAAGGAAGGAAGGAAGGAAGGAAGGAAGGAAGGAAGGAAGGAAAAATGAGATAGGAAATAATTAATAGCAAAGGCGGCAGGGCACAAGTAGGAAAGAAAAGCACAAAAGAAAATTGGGAAAATAGAAAGAAAGGCGTAAGGAATGAGAAAGGGAGTCAGGGAGGCCAAAAAAAGGACACAACATTAAGACAGTGTGATAGGGAATAAATGCCAAAATTTTGATATACTGACTCTGTCTTTCTCCAGAGTTTCCAAACCGCAAAGAACACAGAATAAATGCATAAAAGCTGGTTATTTGAACCAGTCTAATCTTAAAATCATCATGCTAACAAAATCAATCATGAGATAAGTCAATGTCAAGAACTCATAAAACATAAAAATGTTATTTTCCATGCAGTACTCCCATCTACACTGTTTCCACCTATAATAGTAGCATAGATACTCCACAACTACTCTGCCTGTGACACCAGTCGTCTGGATAGCATAATGTTTTGCCCATGTAAACTGAAAATTGACGATGGAGTTTTAGATCATCACCTGCCACTCTGATCCAGTGGTTTAGCTCTGTATAATACCATCCCAGACATGAATGGGACACAGGCACACACAGCTGTTTGTCCTGAAGCTCTGCTTTTAATCCTGCTAGTCCAAGAATAAAAAGCACAATCCTTATGTTTAGCCGCAATTTGAGTTTTTATCTGGGTGCAACAACAATCCCAGCGAGGCTGTTCATCTCCTTCTGCTTGCGCTGTATACCAATCAGGACTCAGGTGGAAACATTTAGCGGTGGTCTGACGAATCCCCCAACACTTCAAAAGCACTTTTGATGTTTCCCCTCCGCTTCTTTCAGGCCAGTCATGCATCAGTACTTCTGTGAAAAACAGACTCTGAGACAATATTAGAAACGATGCCTGCAGGCGGGTCTTTGAAGCTGAACGGCGGAGCCAGTCAGGCCAGTCGGCCCCGTTGATGGCATGCTACTCTCCCCCACTAGTTTGTATGATGCTGGATGGTTTTCAGTCGGGCTAGAGGGAATACAAAGCAGCCTCTTCCTCCAATCCTTGTCAGCAGAAATGTTAAATCTTAATATCACAGCCCGTGCCGCAGCAGAGGCCGATGAAAATCTTGCAGTAGTTTGCTCAGCCGAGCATGTAACATTTGGTATCAAGCAACTCAAGCAGCTCACAATGCACTCATTTCGAGTTAATATAACCAATGTCAAAGACTATCTGAGTGCCTTAAGACCTCTGTAGTACTGAGGAAATATTCATGATGGCACAAGCTCACATTCCACATGCTCCAGCTTCTTTCTCTATTTTATTTTATTTTTCCTGAGGGCACAAAACACGTGCAAAAGCAGCTACAACTCAAAGCAGCCAGGTGCAACATGCTGTTTGTTCAGTGACTGTTCTGATACCCCACTTAAACCCCACTGTGACAATACCACTATCCTAGCACAGCTCCCTGTCTTTTACTTTGATCAGGTTTCATCTCTAGCATGATTTCTTGCCTTTCTGGTTGCACCTTGCTGGAAATAAACCTCACCAGACATTTGTATCATAGCTATTCTTCTTGCAGAAATGAAGAGCCTTCCAAAGGCATCAATTTGTCACTTTAAAAGCACATCCTTTGGTTTATTTTGTTCAGATTGCATGCAATAGAGCAACACAAAAACAGCACTTAACTGCAAAGTGGAAGGAAAATGATACTTGGCTTTCTTCTTTGGTTGTATTTTATTTTATTTTTTTACAACAAATAATCTAAAAAGTGTGTCAAGCATTTGTATCAATGCCCCTTGAATCAATACTTTTCAAACACCTTTTGCTGCAACGACAGCTGCAGGTCCTTTGGGGTATGTCTCTACCAGCTTTGCAGATCTAGAGACTGGAACTTTTGCTTGTTTGTGTTTGTGTGAATAACGCAAGTTCAGTCAGATTGGGTGGAAGCTCTGCACTTAGACTGCACCATTCTCGAATATATGTTGAACTAAACTATTCCAGTGTAGTCCATCTCATATATTTATGTCTCTGTCTCAAGTGTTTTGCAGCCTCTTATTTACTCCATTTTAGCTCCACCCATTTCCCCATTCACTCTGACAGGATTCCCTGCCACTGATGAAGAAAGCGTTCCCACAGCAAGATGCTGCCATCACCATGTTTCATTCTGAGGCTTGTGTTTTTGGAGTGATGACCCCTTGTTGGGGATGAGAGCACATCTGATACATTTTTTTTCAGATTTGTTTGTTTAAAAGGAGCCTGGAAACCACGTATCCTTTTTCTTTCATGTCACAATTATGGACATTATTAATTATTTATTAATTATTGATAAATGATACTTGGCTTTCTTCTTTGGTTGTATTTTATTTTATTTTTTTACAACAAATAATCTAAAAAGTGTGTCAAGCATTTGTATCAATGCCCCTTGAATCAATACTTTTCAAACACCTTTTGCTGCAACGACAGCTGCAGGTCCCTTAATTAATTTGTGTTTGTGTGAATAACGCAAGTTCAGTCAGATTGGGTGGAAGCTCTGCACTTAGACTGCACCATTCTCGAATATATGTTGAACTAAACTATTCCAGTGTAGTCCATCTCATAACCCTTAATTATTATTTTAATTATTATTAATTATGGAATTATGTTATCTATCAGGTTTGTGGTTATAATCTAAAAATGTGAGGCTGTGAATTTTTCTGCTTGGCTCTATAGACAAAAACATTAGTAACTTAAACTATATTTTCTTTGGATAGAACACAGTAAACATGGGTTTTTCTGCCTGTCCTGCAGATTTTGCAAAACCAGATGACGGTCTGAGTCCATTTTTAAAGCATTAAGAAAACAATATTTTTCTTTGTCAGCTTTGCTGGACATCTCCCATCTTGGAATCCATATTTCATAAACACGTCTTACCAATCTTACCATTCTGTCCCTCCTTGCTCTTTTTATATCCCGGTGCAGCTGCCTGCACAACAGGGAAGAGCTTATATTCTAGGTTCTCCTTAATTATTAATGTGCTTCTCAACACGCGGTCTGATCCAGCCACACAACTCGAAGTACTGACACAGGGAGAAACTGCTCTCTCAAGGGTCCAACCTTCCTCTCATAATATCAGACACTGATCCAGTTTCTCCAGGTTTTTTTTTTTACAGAAGTACACGCTTGTTATCCACTAGAAAAGCTGCAAAGAGTGAATTGGCTATGACAAAGTTGTTAAAGAGTTAATCTGTAAAATTAACAGTTACTAGGACGATAAACACTACTAGTTTTCACTTTTTTTTGCATGCAAATTCTGGATATTAATAGAAAATCCTTTACGTAACGGGGCACATTTTCTTATTTTATCCTGTAAGATTCATTTGAATTCCAAAGGTTAATGAAGTAGTATGTTGGATAGGCAATACCAAATGCTAAATTTAGATTGAAATGGTGGAAGTAGAAGAACGGAGAGTGTATTTTAAATCCTAGAACAGATAGCTACAGATTCTGATTTTGAATTTGTTTCACAAACTTTCATTACATTTGTGTTGAGACGTACTGTGCTTTCTGTAATTTCTATCAACAGCCAGAAAATACATAAAAAATCCTGACTTTTGCCAGCTGTGTTTGGACTAAATTATGGTGGTGGGTAGTTAGTAGTTATATTTACCCAGTTACACTTATTTGAGTAACTTTTACAAAAAAAATATGCTTTAAGTTGTGGTTTTATATATGCATTAAATGGCTATATAGTGATGAACAAATATAGCAATGCCTTAAAATTTGTTTTTAGGAGTTTTGTCATTCTGGGTCAACATTCATTCTTCATCTCCTCCTTATTGTAATAAAAACTCAAAATATCTGAAAATCTTTGCATTGAAGCAATCCGTAAAGATTTGCTTAGCAATTATTCAGTTAAAAACATTTGGACTTCTTATATTCTCAGATGTGGCAAATCAAAGTCAGGGTTTGCAAAAATACTTCAAAACTCATACAAAAGTAAGCATTAACATAGCGGAAAGTTGAATAGTTACCAGAGATGTGGTGACACACGTGCTCATTTCAGGGTTTTCACCAGAGGACCACCAATAAACAGAATATCATCAATGCTTGTTTGGGTCTATCTGATACTGACTAGAATCAGAATCTCCACAAATGCTCAACTGATGCCCAGTAGCTCTCTTTAGTACAACTAGAGGTTGAGTTCAGGCAGTGGGAGACACACTGTCCTGCTCTGTGGGTTGGGGGTCTCCAACAAAGCCTCTGACAGAGGTAAGGTCAGAGCCTATTGATTTTAACACTGCTCAATAAAGGAGCAGGCAGCTCGGAGCAGAAGATAACACTCTGGAGTGAGAGTGAAGAAACATGGCCTCGGCTCGGTTACACCGTCTGCAACATCCATTTCATGTAGGTGGGTTATAATGAAAAAGCAATACGGGGTATCTCTATATGATTGGCTTTCCACCTGGATGCTTTCATCCATTTTATCAATCAGATCAGCAATCAGCTTAGAGGAAAAGGCAGCAGGAATGTGGAGGTTTGTCCCTGCGGCAGCTTGGTGCAAAGCGCAGTGAGGCCTTTGAGTGCTCTGCAGTATGTATGGAAGACAAAAAGTGGGTAAGGGAGTCTTTAATGTGCAAGGGAGAATTATGTATCCTTTTAATCATAGCCTCTCCCACCATGCAGCCGTTTATGATGAAAGTGACAGAGAGCCAACACAAAGCTAATTCCACAACTGTCACATTTAATCACCCCTTACCTTGTAAATGAGCAGTAGTAATGACAATCACCTCATGGCCCCTGTTCGCACACATTTATAGGGAGGGTGGTTGATAGAACCAATCTGAGGTAATGTGTTAGAAGGGAGAACATATGTTCTAGAGATGGGTTTTAACAGGCTCAGTCCCATTTGGATCACAGGTTCTAAAATCAGGTCATCTTCAAAAATAAATAGCATGATGGCATACAGATACAGCACCTTGCAAAAGCATTTAGACCCCTTTTCACATTTCTTAGAATGTGGAAAGGGGTCTTTCAAACCGATAATATGTAGCACATACAAAGGGGAAGTACAATCATAAAGGGTTTAGAAATTGTTCACAAATGAAAATCTGAAAAGTGAAGTGTACGTTTGTATTCAGCAACTTTGAGTCAATATTCTACAGAACCACCTTCAGATTGGATGGAGAGCAACTTTAAACATATATTTTAAATATACCCAAACCTAAGTCCAGTTGGATTTATGTTTGGACTTGGTTTGGGCCATTATAGCGTATGGATATGCTTTAATCTACCTTCTATCCATCGGTCCATCCATCCGTCCATCTATCTATTCTACTTCTTCTGCTTAATCAGTTGGTTGGGGAACCAGCAGCCAATCTTTTCTCTCCTCAGCCACTCGGGTGAGATCCTCTGTGGAAATCTCAGGTCAGTGGAGAAGCATAGACCCTCCAGTGTCTCCTGGATCTTTCTTTGTATCTCCTCCTAGTGGAACCTGGAACACCTCAGCAGGAAGTTGTCCTAACCAGATTCCTGAACTAGTTCCTCTGGATGTGCAGAAGTAGCAGTTCTACTAGACCCTCCTGAATGACAGAGCTTCTCACGCTGTCTGTAAGGATGAATCCATGACACTCTTTAGAGGAAACTCAATTCAGCCGATGTATCTGCAATCTTGTTCTGTTGGTCATTGTCCAGAGTTGTGACTATAGATGAAGTTAGAGAACATAGATTCACTGGAAAATCAAGAGCTTCATTTTTCAGCTCAGCTCTTCATACATATAGAACCACAAAGCAGAAACTACAGAAACAGTGATGCAATGGCTGTCACTGCAAATGCTGCACCAGTCCACCTATCGATCTCCTTCTCCATTTTCCCTCATTCGCGAACAAGACCCTGAGTTACTTAAACTCCTCCACTTGCCCTGGCACTCAATCCTGCTCCCTGGCAGCACACTCAATCCTTTTCCAACTCAAGACCATAGTCTCACAATTGAAAGTGCAGGAATCTTTAATCTAAATTGTTGCCTTGTTAATCTGTTTCTACCTTTAGTGTCGTTGTCCTACTGGAAGGTGCACCACAGAGCCTCAAGTCCTGCAGCTGTCAAAGGTCAAAGGTCTCTTTTTGTGTTCCAATCTTGTAAAAACATTACAGAAATATGTGCTGTCTCCTATTAGCAAAAGCCAGGCTGTGCAAACTATTGACAGTTTGTGTGGGGGGAGTTAAAATTTACTTTTGTTAAACAGCAGTTTCCTTTTCATTCACTGCTCAAATTAAACATGGGACTTTTCTAAATGTTTCAGTTTAGTCTAATCCAATAAAAATTGGCCCTTATTTTAGGCTTTTTACACGTCTCTGTTAGTGATAGTCAAATAATTTGTGTATTAGGTAAGACATATATTTGAAACGTAATTTTCACGTTCCGCCAGTATTTTTCTCTTTCTGGGGTTTGGTATGTGCCATTAATTTAACAGTTTGATTTCAGGAGACTGGATCATTCATAAAGCTCTAACAAGGTGGTCTATACACTAACTATTTGAGAAATGATTAAAATTTATGAGAAAATATCTTATCTCACACTCAAACAAGGAGCATTAATTATTCAAACATCGAACTGTAATATTCTTGATTGGTAATTTAACTTTTCTTTCTTTTAGTTATGCTGAGCATCACTAACAACACCATGAATTATATATGTGTCCAGCAAAAGAACATATTATGGGATCTAAATTGCAATCTGAGCAAATCTTCCTTTTTATTCATCCCAGTCCTGTTTAATGACTCACAAGGAGATTGCTCTCACTGTTGCCATTAATCGAAGCTACT
Source organism: Xiphophorus maculatus (assembly GCF_002775205.1). NCBI lineage: Eukaryota > Metazoa > Chordata > Actinopteri > Cyprinodontiformes > Poeciliidae > Xiphophorus > Xiphophorus maculatus. Next base: position 15,413,375 of record NC_036464.1, on the reverse strand, counting down.
CGGCTTGCTTGATGAGGAGAATGTTATGAAGAGGAATATCAATGAGTGGAGGAATGTGCAAATGTGCAGGCAGCCAAGTGCTTTATGCAGCTTAAACACAACCTTTTTACATCCTTAGAACAAATTCTAATACGATCTGACGGTTTTTCACAATGGATTATATCAAACCTTTCTGTTTCTAAAACAATACCATTTAGACTTTACCCCATTAATGCTGGCAATTTAAAAGCAATGTGATGCATTTCCTATAGTATACATTTGTTGATTAAAAAAGGAAGGAAATGGCTTCTCTTTGAAGGACCCTTGGGCTTGTCAATGCCCTCCTAATGTTCTTGAAAAAATTATGAGCTGCATCGATTTCATTTCACATTTATTTAATTTATAAATAAAAATCAACGAGTACTGTAAGCATTGATGACATTTTGGTCAGAGGAATGTAAATGCCACTTTGTATGCAAGTTTGGAAGATGTGACACCCGGACTGATCCATTATTGGATGGCAGAGTTTACTGGTTGATATGACGTACCTGCCAAGCATGTTTACTTCATGGTCTAATGCAATTATGTCATGCAACTCCCTAAGCAGGAGTTTGTTAAATCCTTTAAAAGAAAAGGGCCAAGGTACGGAAGAACTACAACCTACCAAGATATGGTGATCTACCTAAACTTACAGGCTGGGGAAGGAGAGAGTTACGCAACCACAGAGGAACCAAGAGGCAACTCAGGGAAGTTGGCCAGAGTTGAGGGAAAGTTGGGTGAGGGTCCAGGAGGGTCTCTAAAAGCCTAACCAGCCAGAGGTACAATGGAATATTTGTGCAATAAACAACCAAACAGCTCATCACAAAATATATTGCTAATTTAAGTTGCTTCTCCAAATCAGGCACAAAAATACACCTTTAATGACTGCTGCAATTTAAATATTTTTTAAATCTTCATGTCAAGCATCTTCAGTACTTTGAGTCATTTTGATGTCATGCCCTGCAGCAAATGCGGTTCAGAACAGACAGCAGTTTCTGGCAGTGGTGCTGAAGAATATCAACTCACTCCTCATGCTACAACCACAGTTTTCAAATCCCATCAGGGATTTTAAATAGAACTTAAGTCAGGCAACTAAGATGGTCATTTTAGTATCTTCCAAGGTGTCCTCTGAAAACAAGTTATGTTGCTTCAAGGTCCAAGCACAGCTTCCTCTCAAACACACAGCTTCCTCCCTGGGGTTCCTGATGCTTGAATGATTCTATCTCTCCCACTGAAGGTTCCCAGAGCCAGAGGAAGTAGAACAACACCAGAGTATCACTAAGCCACCACCATGCTTCACTGAAGACATGGAATCCTTAAACAAATACTTCCTTCTTGTGGCCTTTGGTCAAAAGGCATAACGCTCTTCAGTACTAAGTATGTGTGTGATTGTGGAAATTTAAACTTTAACGTTTTATGCAGATTTTTCCCCCCTCCCCTCCAGGGGGTCTTTTTGTGGGTTCTAGTGTCCCTTATATGAAAGTAGGCTGACAGGAAAGAGGAGAGGACATGTGGCAAATGTTGCCGGGTCCGGGAATCGAACCCGCGACGGCCGCGTCAAGGACTCCAGGCCTCCAAACGTGGGTCGTGATATCCCCTACGCCACCACAGCACGCCCACGCAGATCTTTTTCAATCAGTTGAACGTTTTTGACCACACCTGATCTGCACACGAATAATTCTGAATTTTGCATATACGTAAACCCAATCTGCAGTGGGGCTTGCATCATTTTAGGAGATACTGTAACCTATATTTTTAAGCTTATATGAAGTGCCCTTCCTCTACAGCCCAAGGACACACACATGCCCACACAAGTCCTCGATAACGGCGCTCACATGAGTGTACACACACACACACACACACACACACACCTCTCCCGGCCCAGAGAGCACAACCATCACACAGAGCATTCCATCATACTGTCACTCTCATCTGCTGCCCTTTCCCATTACAGCTCTCCCCTGATTTTGCCTCTCTCCTTTAGCTCTCCTTCTGTCTAAACCTTTTCATATTTTTTTCTCCTCTCCACCACGACATCCACTGCTGTCCCCAACTTCTTGTTCCTGTTTTTATGCATATCATACTCCTAACCAGCCAGTTTTAGCAGTAGCAGAGGGGAGGATGCATTTTGTGCCAGTCCTGGGTCATTTGAGCCTCAGACGGAATGTTAGCGGGCGGCAGCGATGCTTCCGAATACCACACACATGATTGAGACTGCGAAGTGGGACACAATTGTCAGATATCATGCTTCTCTCATATGTGAGCCTGTAAAAATGCAGTCATGGAAAAAACACCAACACAGCAATTTGGCTTGTATACAGTATAATCATGGGAGCTGGGTTTTGTTTGGGCAGATGTGATTTGCTGCAGTCTCCGCATGAAAAAATAAAAATAAATTCCTTCCTTCCACCGCTTCCAGAGCGGGATAAATGACAAAACCATGTCAGGCTGGTGATGCAAAGAGGATAATTAGGATTCACGAAACACAGTTTGTCCTCAAAAGCAAATCACTTCCCTGGTGCTCAGGGGCTACAGAGGCACAGATCATTTTATATATCAGCACCTAGCAACTGGCAGATGGAGTGAACTTGGAGCAGGCTGCCAAAGCTGATAGGACACTGCAGGACTGCAAAATGAGCTGTGATGATTCCCCTGCTGAGGCCAACAAGGGAGACATACCTCATTAAGATGCAGCACATCCTCGAATGCCTAGCCACGCTCTGCAGCAGCAAGTTGCCCCTCTGCAAAAAAAAAAAAAAAAAAAAAAAATATATATATATATATATATATATATATATATATATATATATATATATATATATATAATAAAATTGTTTGCTCTAAACACAAATAATCTAATGTGATTTAAAGGAGGAGATGAGTTACAAAAAAAAGACATCGATAGTTGCTTATTTGATATTCTGTCCATTGTGGTCAACCAACACACTACCTGGAGGGAGACAGGTCATTAAAACGGCACCTGTAGTGAGAGTATAAACATATGGTCTTCATAAGCATTCAGCATACACCAGCATGAACACACACCTTTGTTGTACATGCAGAAGACAGAAGAATGTCCTCATTACACACCCCTTCCTGACCTGTAGGAGAGCACAGGCGTCTGCTCTTTTGAATTTAGGCGTCTCTTCTGTGGTTCGCTCATTTCTGAGGCGGCATCTACCAAATAAGTATCCTGCGTCACAGTTGGTTTGGAGCTAAACATCTCATTCATCAACGCCTTCTCTCATCGCTCCTTGTCAAACTTTTTCTTTTTAGACTCGCTAAAATCGTTTTTTATTGAATTAGGTGTATAAAATTTCCAGCTTATGACATCCTCCGTTCCTGGAATAATGTGAAATTAAACTAATTTTACTTCTCCGGTACTGAGACAAAGGAAGGCAGACAGAAGAGAAGCAACCAAATTAAGAAGAAAAAAAAAATTAGAGAGGGATGCCGGGAAACAGGGGCTGTTACAAGGAGCAGAGACAAAGACAGAGAGGCAGGGACTCTTGGGACGGACCAATGGGGCTGTGGAGAGACAAGCTTAATTTCCCTCCACCATCTGTTACCAGTCCCCGGGTTGAAAGCTCCACTTATGTCAAACCTCCGCAGCCTCACAGCCAGCAAAGCGCCACTGAGCTGCAGCCTTTTTAGTTGTTTGTCCCTATGAGTGGCTTCACATCCACACCATTGGTACCAGTCGACCCTCCAGTTCTCATGCTTCGTGCTACTGGGGAACTGTAACAGTGAAGGGTGTGCTCTAAGTCAGAGTGGCTTTGGATTTTGCGTGTCTTGCTTTGGTTAATTTTTGCTCTGTTTTTAACTCATTTCACATAGTTTGGCCTGTATTCACACGCCTTGAAGTTTTTCCACCGTTTTACAAGTTACAACCACAACCTTGATTTTAAATTTGTTTTACAAATTAAAATATGAAAAGTGCGGAATGCATTTCTATTCAGCCTCCTTTAAATTTGATGTCCCTAAATAACATAAACCTGACTTTAGACATCAGCTAATTAGCCCAAGTGCCCCATGGTAACTGGAAAAACAGCTCATGTGGGAAAATGTTTCAATAACACATCTATTAGCTGTGCACCACAAATTGTCTGATGAGTATGAAAAAGAGATCCATTATTGAAAGGAAGTCAAAAGAAGTCACACTTGTAGTTTTCCCACAAACCTTGTTTACAGAAAGCATGTGGAAGGAACTCTTGTCATGTGACACCAAAACAGAACTTTTTGGCCTACATTTAAAACACGTATGTGGCTGAAAATCCGCAAAGCTTATCATCCTGAACACAACACCCAATGGTAAAATGGTGAAACGTAGTGGTGGCCACATTATGGTTCTAGGATGCTTTTTTTCCTCACAGGAAGGAAGTTGGTCTTTAATGGGAATTAATGAGAATATGGATGGAGCTTAATACAGGAGAATTCTGGACAGAAGTCAACATGGAGGTTGCAAAGATTGACACTGACGGTTTCCAGCAGGATGACCCTAAAGCCCTAAAATAGAGCCCAATCCAATTTGGACATACTGACTAAATGGGAAGAAGTTCAATGGGTCTGAATAATGTTGGTGTAGTTTATAGGACAATCACAGTAACTATTCTGATTAACCTTCAGTGTTTAATCTTTGCCTATTGCCTCTAATAGAATAATATCCACAGGGGATGCTGGGAGTCTATATATAGACCTCCAAACTGGGAAAGACACTCCACACCCTCCACCCCCAACTCAAAATGTGTCAATGGACATGCCTTTAAGCAACTGTTTCCCTTTTCGTCCTGGTGATGTAAGCAAAGAGGAGAGATGTCTGGCCTACATTGAAACATTCAAAGCCATTAAAAGATATGGAAATATGTCACAATACAAGGTAAAAGATAGTGTTAAAATATCAAAAATAGAGGATTGTACACTTCAAAAAAAATATTATTTCTTGTTGAATATGAAGATTTGTTTCTAATCCATATACTTAAGCTCTCCAAACAGCGCACTCGCTCTGAAAACAAAGAATGGGCGTCACACAGAGACAGGTGTGGAGTAGGGGCTGCCCCTAGGACAAACAATTTCCTGGCATTTTAATCACTCTATTTACAGTCTCAGGTTATTTCGATGCAAATTATTTGAAAGGTCACTTTGCGCAAAGGGATATGTATTGTGCTTCCCATGTTGTTAATTCATAAACTAAAAAAAAAAATCAAGTCTAGACTCTGTCAGACCTGGCTGTAGCTTAATATTCAGCACAAGCTTCAGAACATTTAAGTGGATTACTTGATTTGTTCGGCCATATACTGAATTTTTCCTGTCCAAAGTCTGAGTTAATTCAAAGCTTTCAGTGTAGGGAGCCCTCAGGTGGTTGTTTCTGATATTACAACCACCAAAATAAGCCTGTGATGTCCTTGACTATTCGAGCGCTGAAAGTTTTAGATCAGAAGCAAATGGAGTGGTGTCAATGTAAAAATGCAGAAAAAGTAATATCAAATAGTTTTGTACGGCTGTCTTTTGAAAAACATATTTTTAAACATGTTTACAGTCTTCTGAGGTAATTTAGTAAAATGATTTGAAAAGTTGTTAATGGAGACTTTAATTCAGCAAATTAATTTTGGACTGTCTGTCATCTTAAATTATTCCAGATTGGGAACAGTGTGCCATCTTAAATAAAAACATTAATGTTTTAACTTCTAGGTCAAACAGTGGCTTAAACAGAAACACTGAGGCACATTAAATTTCAGTACACTGGTCAGTACTTCTCTTTTTATGTACTGCAATTTTCTCGTTAGTTTGCACCCAATGTTTTTTTATAAGTCACTGTAATAAAAACTTAATATTTTCTGATAATTCTACAGTTTTTAGTTTAAAGAGCTTTCAATCAGGTGCCAGAAAAAAAACCAAAATGACTTGAAAAATTTTCTGCTTGTGCCACTCCACTGTGGCGGCAGATAGGAAATTGTCCAACAGCAATATTCTGGTTTCAAGTTGTGGAGTCAGTCATAATAAAAGCTTCTTTACTTTCTTTTCCCAGCACTCTGTGACCTTTTGTACCCTGAGCGCACATCCCTCTCAGTTACGAGGCTCGGCTGCAGTCAGTTTGTCCTAAAGCACTTATATTTTATGACGTCCGAAATGGGAAATTGTCATGTTCGGGAATGGTTTGAAAGTCAGAAAAATTTTATAAATTTAGTTTCTTAAAGTGATATACACAAGTTTTTACAACAATGCTATTCCTGAATTTCAAGAAATGTAATATAGTGATACCACCGAACAACCAGTTTTGAACATGAAACGGGTGTAACGTTTTTTGTTATTTTACATTAAAAAATATAAAACATGATGTGCACTGAACTTAACCACATAACTATGAACAGGCAACATAAATGAACAGTCACAGGGTGTCTTTTTTCCCAAAACTTTATTTGATGACAATATACAAGACCATCTTGAGCACGAAGACACCCGCTGGCCGTCTGGGCTCACTGCAGGGAGAAAGCAGCAGCATTAGTCACAGCAAACTGAACTGCTAAGAATGAGAGCATGGTTTCTACTTTCATTATTCTGAGTTTAGAGTAACAAACAGCAAAAATAAAAATAATTATATTATTAAACAATACCGTTCTTCACAGGTTTTAGACCTTAAATTTCAGAGTAAATGTTTCACACACAAGCAATCTTTAGATTCAAACGCCCCAGCCCCACAAACACACACCACAAAACCTTCTACCAACATGCAGCTCTTAATCTTAGGTTCAGTCAACTTCATGGTCTAATAAAAGCACTTGTGTTTAATTTTAAGTGAAAACAGAGGAAAGCCTAGTAGATAATCCCATTACATCAGAGAAAGTCTAAAACGCAGAAGAAGAATCACTGAAGGAAAGCTACTGGGGAAAGTAGTGACATGCATGGCACAGCTCACGGCTATTAGTTTAGGATGTGCAACACAATGGCACACCATGCTTTTCTGCTTTGATACCTGCAAAACTGAAAACTTCATTTCTGCTAAAGAAATCCATGGGAAGCAAAGTGAAGAACAAAAAGTGGAAAAAAATAAAATTGACATGTTAAAAAGTTCAAACATGGAACAGAAAAGATTTCTGAATGGACCTGCATCATATCCAAGAGCTAAGCCAATATACACAATATATTAGAATATGTTTCTTACTGCTACTTAAGCAGCTACAATAGCGCACTACGATGGACAATACTCTAAAGCCAAGCAAGCTTTGTAAATCCAGAGTTTAGAGTTAAAACACTTGGATCACAGACTGCTGCTACAAGGGTGAGGGGTGGGAATGTACACTACAAAAACTACACCAGGGGCTGCAACTGGTTAGTAATACTGTAAAAAAACAAGTCAACTAGTGAGAATCTCCTTTTACCACCATCACTTTTCCAAAAAATAAACTTCTACCACATTAGTTTTACTGATTAGTACTAGGAGAAGGGGGCAGACAGCTCAGTAATAATCCAAGGCTTAGATCATTTAACATTGGATGCAGAAAATACATCCAAATAGGAAAAGTGTTATGGCTTCTCTGTTAGGCCAGGGTACAGAGGCAGGAGTTAGCTGCCGTCTAGGATTCCAGGATGATCAACACAATGCAGTTAATCCTCTTATGGACTACATTTACCTTCTACAGTTTCCGAAGACAATGAGACAAAGTTGGAAAGATGAGGAATAAATTAAAATGGGGAAAAGCAGGAGAAAAACACAAGAATAATGATGTTGGAAAAAGAATAGGGTGTGCAAGGAAATGCCGTAGAAGATTACAAGTTGTGTTTGTAAAAATGTCCTTCTGACAAACTTTCACTGGCATAATCATTTTGATTTCATAAATGTGCTTCACTATCACTGTACCTTTTTGCCAGCAGCTCCAACACTGGCCTTCTTGATGCCTCGTACTTTCTTCATTCTGTTCTTGCGTTCCTTGCGCTGTTTCCTTGAGGTCTTCTTTTTCTCATACAGACCATGCTAAGGGGAAAAAACAAAACATTATTACTATTGCAGCTCCTTATTATCAGCATGCAGACAGGCAGCTGTCAAAGTGCAGACAAGTAAATCATGAGAGGTCAATAAGAATCTACTTTAACACGGCAGGCCCTTGGACAAATTACACCCAAAGATTTGCAGTTTTATTAATCACAAATATATAATTACTTTAAATCACTGCTTATCAATGCAAGCCAATTAATGAAACGTCTCCCTAGCGACAATGATTTGATATACGATTGAAAACCAAATGATCAAAAACCTGAAAATATATGAAATGGGCAAAGGCGAACATGAGAAGCAGCTGTGACATTTCCATGAATAGGAACATTTAGCACGATCTAAACACTAAAAAATATACAGGTTGGTGACTTTAAAACATAGAAATGAAAGAAATTGAATATGTGACCAATACTAACGACTATTTATGGTGACGAAAATCTAAATCATAATAATTTCAGAATCTTGTAAAAATATATTCATACTGATAAGTACATGATTGTCTGTTGAAGGTTTCACCATCAACAGGCCCCTCTCTGCTCAGACTGAGCTGCTTTTTGCTTTAAATCACATCTCACTGACTCCACAATGGTCTTGTGTTCTTACAGATCAAACCGGAGATGGATCAGAAGTATAAAAACCAGAATGGCTTTTGGGACAAGATTCAAACAGCTTCAGTGCAGTACTGACTGCAGGATACAATAATAGGAGAGGCACATAGGACTATGAAACAGCAGTGAATCACCAAAATACCAAAATCCAAGTTGAAGGTCTGCAAAATGTGCTCACAACAAACAATACTCCACATAGCTTGATTAGTAACTAAAGTACAACTGTAAGAATAAATGTATCAGAATTGATACATTTATCAATAAACACGCTAATGATGTGTTTTTTTAAAAAAGTACTCCTTCCAGCATAGGCAGCATGAAGGAGACCCACCAGAAGGTAATTTTATTGCTACCTGCAAACAACTTTCTATGAAACTGCATGCATCCACAGAATTGCATTATTATTCTGCTGAACAATAAACAGGGGAGCATCAATAACCCATATATTAAAAGTTGGGCAAGACGAACACCAAAAAGTAGTTTTATTTTTCAGCTTCCTCAATGGTACAGAAAAAAAAAAGTTCCACACTCACCCTGGCAAGTCTGTGTTTGGGCTCATTCTTCTTGGCATAGTCTAAAGAGTCGTAGACCATAGCAAAGCCTGTTGTCTTGCCACCGCCGAACTGAGTCCTGAAGCCAAAGACAAATACAACATCGGGGGTGGTCTTGTACATCTTGGCAAGCTTCTCCCTGATTTCAGTCTTTGGGACTGTGGCCTTGCCAGGATGGAGGACATCAACAACCTATGAAGACATTAAAGCACTTTGTAAACATCTTTGCTTGACAAGACAAACTACAAAGACGGTGGCAGAGCATGAGAAAACTTACCATCTGCTTCCTCTGAAGCAGTCGGTTCGTCATAAACTTGCGGGTCCTGACTGTTACTGTGTCGTTCTGTAAATGAGGAAAAAGATTAACTACACAAGCTGTAGGTGTTAGCTGACAGGCTTACTGTTGAGGGACAGCTCACATATTTTGATGCACGTTTCGGAGGAAAGTGTTTGTAATAACTCAAGTACCTCTACTGGTAAGATGTTATATGCATGTGAAAACCTACCTCACCTGTCAGGTAAACAGACTGCAATTTCAAACAAGCCAACTGAAACTGTTCATATTTCTATGGGACATGTATAGCTAAGCATGCAACTCCTCCAGGCATTTAGTTGAAAAGTCACAAAAAGACATTTATGTCTGATTATCTCCGTTTCTAAGCTAAGAATAAAAGGTGAAGATCTAAAGATGTTTTAACCTAAATTTGCTTTATTTCTGTTTCTAGTACCCGGTTGTGGCAGCTGTGAGCATTTTACTGTCTTCTCACACATGGGCCGCGTTATTAGCATATTTAGGGAGTGCATGCTAACGTTAGCGACATTAGGCTAACATTTGTTTTTTACCAGTTAAAAACGGCACAAATTACGAAAACGTAAGTTGACTATTTCTAATCATAAATGCGAACAAAGAAATGTAAATGACTGAAACTCATTTAAAGCAGGGAAGACGGGCGTGTGTATTTGGCGGACAGGTATCAGTTAGGCTAAATTGTGAAATGTACTGTATAACTTAGTCAAAATTTCTTATTGTTGATTAATATTGCCAGGATCAAAAAAAGGAAAAACAACGTATCAGTTAATATGTGGTACGAGTGTGTTGGTGTACGGATGGCCTCGATATTGAACGGATTTTAGATGTATTTTTTCCCCGACACTCACCATTTTGACGCCGGCCTCGCTCAGGGACGTAAAAGAGGAAGAAGGACCAGCGGCAGCCCGGATTATTGCCTGCACAAAATGACGAGGGAGGGCGTGTAGTGGTAGTGCCTGATGTAAAACACGCATTATAAACATATTTACTGTACACACCCAGCTTAAATATTCGTTAAGCACTTTCGTACTACGTTGAATTGTCCGTGATTTCTCCATGACCTTACCTAGTGGGCAAATAAGTTAAAATGGAAGATAAATTCTATGTTGTTTATAACACCCATTATTCTAAAATTTCAATAAAACTTTAAACAAAGATCTGCGTTATTTTAAAGTTTTTTAAAAGACTAATTTATTAGGTTACCTTGGGTAAGCTAGATTATTCTCATTGTAGTTGTTTGAATCCACTTCAGCTTGATTAAAATATTGAGTATAAACCTTTAGTTTCATTTTAATTATTCATTTAATAAAGCCTCTTATGTCAGTTATTAGAGCCTGCAAATATATTTAACCAAATATATTTGCATATATATATATATATATATATATATATATATATATATATATATATATATATATATATATATATATATATATATATATATATATATATAAAATATGCAAATATATTTAACTAAGGTGCAAATCAAAAATTCAATTCACAATATGATGAATAATAAATGAATGTCAAAAACATCAGTAGGAAGAAATGAGACAGGAGGCTGGTCATACCAAAGTCAAAGGAATGTAGTAACTAAGGCCATCCACACTGAAATGTGATATACTTCTTTATTGTGAGATGAAAGCTAAAATTTGTTCTGCATCACAGCGCTGTCCATTACAGTTACACAAACAGAGCCAAACTAAAGAAATTATATTGTAAAATTAGCAGCAGATGGAATCACTCTGGGTAGTCTTCAGTTTCACGATTGAGAGGTGCACAACAGCATTTATCAGCTTACCCCTATTAAACACTACATTTTTCCACCTGATGGTAATAAACTGTATGCATGATAGATAATCATGGTCAATGTTGCAAAATCTGCCACCTTTGCATTAAGTTGAATAAAATCAAAAAAAGACAAGGATACAAAATCTGTTACAGAATTTTATTGATCTTGCAGCAACAGTGTCCACTGGCATTGGAGTTTCATTTGAAATAAAAGTTATTTTAAATCTGAACAGAAGGTTACAGTAAGTTTGTGTCCAATCTCTTTCGAAGCATATTGTCTAACCCTCATCAAATCAAATGGATTGGAAATGAATCTGCCACCTGGATTACAATACCTTAATATAAAGACTTGTTGGATAAAAGGTGCGATGCAAACATAATTTTAAGCAACCTGTGGATGAAATTTTCACCAGACTTTGCCAAATGTCATTACAAAGCTAAAAGAAATTAAAAATAATATTTGACAAACATCAGTCAGTGGCTCCTGTCAAACAGAGAAAGAAAATTGAATGAAAAACATGATTACTTGTTTGCCAAATAGCAGAGAGAACTTTGGAATAAAACAAATAAACTAAACATTGGATTAAAATGAGTGAGTGGCACTTTTACCATGTTGTCATGTAAAACATCAGCCTCACATGCACACTCACGCTTCCAAACCTTATACCAATCCGAGTCAGAAAATCATCAAGGAAATAAAATACCTTTTGCCCACTGACCAAGCAAAATATAACCTGTTTTAACGCTACTGTGAAAAAATAAACATCTGTCAGAAAATACAAATAGATGGCAAGGAAACTAGTCACTGCATTTCATGTTAAATAAGGCATGGGCAGACAAGATGCATGGAAATAAGAATATTAATGTCAGATCAGTTTATGGAGAGCATCTATCAAGCCCAATGCACACACGGTTATCCGTTTCATTGACATGAAATGTAAAAGGCTTGGACAGAGTGAATGCCCCGGCAAAGCCTTAATACTAAAATTGTATTCAAATATAATAATAAATGTTTAAAAAACATTTACATTTATTCAAGTTTTAAAATGGATTTTGTTGTATCCCATGTACATAGGGATATTAACCACTCTGACGTCTGGATACTTAAAAACACCGGTCATGTTCATCCATATACCGCCTCCTCCTTAAGCTTATTAGCTATTATAACAAATCTGAGAAAAGGGCGGTGTTTATCTTTGCCAACTTAAGTTACTTGATATTATTGTACTTTGCTGAAATTAAATTCAAGAAATATTTTAAGCTACTTATGTCTATGCTTCATTTGATATTCGATTATCTGATGATTTATATCTGTTTTATTTTCCCCTAAATTTGTTTTTAAGCATTTTTTCCTGGAGGCTTACAAATGAAATATTGCAGCAAAATGTTGGGAAATTTGGGACTAAAATCTTGGAATGGTGTTAGGTCCTTTCCTAATAGAAAAACAAGAATAATACAGCATTTCTTCAGGTACCGTTACTGGAATCAAAGCGGTCCAAGTGGTTATGGATCCTGGAGTTATTGGAGTAGTTTAAAAAAAAACAACAAAAAAAACCCCCAGAAGTCTTTAAAATCAAAGTCGGAAAAATATCAAACCTTTTTAAAATGATTCCAAATTAAAAAAAAAAAAAGTACCAATTCTTGCTCAAATTAGTTTATTTTTCCAGTTTGGTCTCACAGAAAGCTGTAAAATGAGCACTAAAACTAATTAATTTTTGGGTGCAAAATATTCGGGTCCCTTTTAATGAAAATGTTTGAAATTCGACTGCGATCCATTGTTACAAAGATAACCCTAGTTTTCGAAAGTTGCCGCTCTGTATGTGCATGTAAGGTATACCGAATCGCCCTGGGGTTTACAAACATTACATCCAGCAGTGAGACAAAGAGCTAACAAAGATGGCTGCCATGAGGGCTCAAAACATTGGTTTCTACAAGCCAAGCCACTGACACACACAGTGCCAGGTTATTTTCTTATGCTGGTGTGGCTCCAGGCGGTTAGATGTCCATTTCAAACTGGGCGTCGTCACCTTAAAGATAAAGGAAAACCAGAGAAATTTGTTAAAAAAAAAAGAACTACAGGAACACTTTTAATAATGCACTCAAGTTATAAACAAAAAAAAGCAGTGATCATTTAGAGATGTCACATGAAGCATTTCTGAAACGCTTCATTCATCAACTCAGCTTTCTGTTGATTTACATGGATCCTTTGACTCTCTGTGAGGCTGAAATATGAAACCCCTCTTCATCTTCTGCTTTCTAGTAGAGGCCCTCGTGCTCTGGGTCAAACTGACCGGTTTGAGAACTGGTGACTTTTGAGGCCCAAAAAGGTCCAATTTGTTCTTCCTGGCAATAACATGTTCTCCCACGAGGTTTTGAGAGACTAACTCTAAAATATATTTACAGGATCTACAGAAGCCTCTCGCCTCTGTTAATATAGAAGGAGGAAGTTTTAACTCTAAAAAAATATATATACATAAATAAAAATACATGGCACAAGCAAACTTTTTCCAGAGAGAACATAGATAAAAACCAAGACATCTGGAACAATGTTCTTTGGACAGATGAGTTGAAATTGTATCTGTCTGGCCACCATAACAGAAGACATGTTAGGCAGGAACAAAATACAACTTTTAATAGATTGTATAGTTGTATATGCAATTATCACACAGAGAACAAAAGTATTAAAATACTTCATGGATAATTTATGAAGAGATTTATAAGTTATAATTTACCGGTTCAACCATAGCTTTGACAGAACAATGCCTTACCGTTCTTGCATGACAAAAACAACTATGCTGCTCAGCTGGTTTCTATATGGACATAATCTATTACATGAGGCTTGGTCTGAATGGTTGCAACTGTCTTTTAGATCCTTGTTCCCACCTCATGCAGGGTGTTGCCATTTGTTTTCTGAAGTATTTTCGATTCTTGCCAGTTCTTTTTCCTATTGTCATGTGTCCAAAGGCGTGAACGTTACTTAAAAGCTGCAGGTTTCTGACCTTGGTCTGTCCATGTAAACACTGCTCTAATGCAAGTTGTGGTTTTGTGGAACTCTGGCTCTCCTTTTCTACCTAGATCCCATCACTTTCATAAATAAATAACAAGCATTGAAAACAAGCACAATCTTTTTATGCAACTCTGACCTGTAGTGGGTTTGCCATCATGGTTGTTGATGTGGTTGTTGGCTTCGTTCTTCTTGTTCTCACTCAGGATGTGTTGGCTGGTCACTCCAGGGATGACAGGCAGATGTGCAGGAGGAGTCTGAGCGATGGGAGAATTCCGCCTGTCCAGCAGAAACTTGCGGTCGTAAATGATCCGGGTTCCTTCAATGAGACGCAAGAAGTTTATTTTACTCGTCTTCCCTCCAAGTACCCTGAGGGATACTCTGAGTGGGTACAGCTAATACTTGTTTACACACATTTATGTGCCTTCAAACGCACTGAATTATGCCATTTGTAGTGTTCAGCAGTAGATGCAGAAACTTGATGATCAAACGCAAACGACAAAAATATTCACAGGAACAATATGCCTCAAGTAGATGTCAGCATGCTTATTTTTGCAGATGTCTCATGCAAGGTTCTGTTGTAACTAAAAGGTACATCGCGTCTAAGTTTGAATACATGAAAGTCCTCCAAGTTCAAGGCTGATAAAAAATGATCTCTTGCTTCATTGTCAAATTGTTGGTTATATTTTTCATACGTTTACCGTTTTTATTTTTAGTAGTTTATTGTTTTTATAAGTCTTTTATCTTTCTCAACAAGTAAAAAAAATAAAAATGCAGAGTAGTATTCCTCTGTTAGGAATATATTGCTGTTGCAAGGACAAAAAAAAGCTGTAATACTTTACATTTATAAATCAATATGCATTAATGTAAAGTTCTTATATAGAGTTCAGAAATTACAAACATATTCATATTTACATTTGAACTAGTAGTCAATATGCTTTGGAGAATATTAGTGTGGTATTTTGAAACAACAACACATAAAGTAATTTGCTTCCTTGTATAAAATAATATGTGCTACCTGCACAATACTTGCGAGCATACAAGTCACAACTTGCCCTCCACTAACCACTTCCTAAATGAAGTGGAAAGAAATGGTGGCCTTTCTAGTCCTCACAAGAGAAGATTTTTCAGAAGCACCCTTGAAAATGAAGAGGTAAGAGCTGAAATTACAAATACAAATACCAACGTAGATATTTTAATAGTTTTCTCATTTCGATGGCGGTAACCTCTGTATCATGTGGTAAGAAGTGTTCCAGTGCATTGTGCTTGGTATAAGTGTTTAATTGTATAAGCATCAACAAAAAACAAGTTATTCTTAAACATTAATAGACACACACTCCAGATATTTACAACCATTGCACTATAGCTGTGTTTAGTTTTTTAAAAAGTAAAGAAGGGAAAAAACACTGCTTTGTTTAGTTTGATGTAGGCTGTGGGGATAATAGTACACAACAACTCTACTTAGCTTTAGAAGCACTTCTCTTATGTATGTAGTATTTTTAAAATGTACATATATAAAGATTTTTATCCCCACATCTTTGTACCCCTCAGAAGTAGGTGAAGACATATCAGAACCCAGTTATGCAGCAATACAGTATGTGGCAATATCTTCACTAAGTTCATAGCCCAAATTTTGCAATCAGCCTTGTAATAAGTCCTCCATCTGGCTCTGCTCCATCAATGTGATCCGTCTATATTCCAGTAATTTAACAGAATCACTTGTCAGATTCTATAGTTAGACCAGAGGTGGTCATTTATCATATCGTTTATCATTTATCGTGATAAGCTTCCTATCATGATAAGAATTGATTTATTATTGTTATGAGAAATTCCAAGTGATTTTAAAAAACAAAGCTGTCTGTATTGTCAGAATTGTTAGTTTTACTATTTTCGTCACTTTGTTCAATGAAATCATCAATAAATATCAACAATTATTAAATATGATTACTGCAGTTACTGTGTGTAGTTTAGTGATGCAAATTACACATCTTTATGTGACTGGTGTCCCAAAGTATTTCAAGAGCAATGTATGTGTTTGTGAGGCTATATGACACCCAGTCACACTCATGCAGTTACATCGAAAAGAAGCAATAATTATCGTTTTTATCGCCACATTTATCGTTATCACAACAGTACAACTAAATATCGTGATGAAACGTTCAGTCTATATTCCCAACGCTACCAGTTTAGACCTGTTCAAGTCTGTCAGGTAACGCAACCATGAGAATCTCTACGATGTTAAAAAGCCAATCAGGAAGCAGCTAGAGGCAAGAGGGGTGGGTCTAATCTTTGTTTTTGTTTTGATCAGGATGACAACGCAGGCTAGGCCACGCAGATAGAAAACATTACCCGTTAAGTTAAGACAAAAACAGACAAGAGTAAAGCAGGTCTTCTCACCTCCAGGAGTGGTGGAAAATAAAGTGCCTCCAGGGGTGGTACAGTAGTCATGAGGTAGCTGCGTTGTGTCGTTGATCAACACCGTCCTGGTCGGGATGGCCCTGCTCTCGCTAAGCTGACGACTGGTCGACATTTTTCGGCGCCTGTTCGGTGACAAATCCAGCAGCTACAGAAAACTGTGGTGCTTCTCTCCCGACGGACGGTGGAAACCCGGGCCGTTCCCCACTTTTTTACAGCTTCCCGAAAGCTTTCTTGGCTCTCCGTTCGTCCTACCAGCCGTCAGCACCGTCCCCTCCCTCAGCAAGGCAGGAAGCAGGACGAGCTGAGGGGGGATATGACGTTGCGAGCGCTACGTCACCATCTGTTTATGAAAATCTGAAACGATTGTCTTGGTTGTGATTAAAGAAGCATTTGTGTTCGTGACATTTGTCAACAACAAAAAGATCACTCGCAACATTAGAAACACTGATAACTTACCAAATCAAACATTAAACAGAAGTTTCTTTTTGTTTCAGTGCTGCAGTTCAAAAAGTCAAATAGAATTTTTCAGATTTGTAAATTACAAAAGGTTTTTTTTTTTTTTTTTTTAAATTAAATCTTAATGCAGCTTATGGCTTACAAAAAAGAGATGGGTAGTGACTAACTACATTTGCTTAGATGCATTTCATCATTCAATCATCTTTTTTGGAGAAAAGACTGCTACAATACTTTTTTACTTTTACTTGAGTAATATAATGAAGCATCATTCCTCCTATTTTACTTGAGTAATATATTTTTAATATTTTTTACTTGAGTAATATAATGAAGCATCATTCCTCCTATTTTAGTCAAATTTCTGGGTACTCTACCCTCTGCAAGTAGCTTCACTGTATTAAGAACAAACACGTTTCTCTTAAATTGCATGAGACACAAACCTATAGTTTATCTTGTGCGGTCACAAGCCTTTTGTTATTCTAATGTTTCTTTCTATCTGCTGAGGCTTTTGTACAGTTTAACTTATTTACTCTTATTTGAATACAATTTTCGTGTACTATGTTCACCTCTGCTTATACATATTGATAAATTCTATTAGAATATTAAGGATAGAGTTATATCAGTTCTGGACCAGAATTTCTCCAAGAGATTCCAAGAAGGAAAGGATACCCAAAATGTTTGACCTAAGTCATACAACTTGAAAGCAAATGTACCAAAAATCAGAGTAATAATTTAATTTTGTAATCTGTGCAGTTGAATTTATTGCAGTTTCTAGCTTGGCAGAGACTTTGTACCACAAGTTGTACATGTGCCACAGTATAAGAACCCTAGAGCTAGTGACTGATATTCATTTTCTGATAAAGATGACACATATTCCCAGGAAACCTTTTGTATGTGACTGGCCTATGAGCAAAAATATGAGTCAGTTTTTTTTTTTATTAAATCTGAAGGTGTTCATTATGCTAACATGACACATGTCCCCAGTTAAATCTTAGAAGGCCCGGCTTCTATTTTTAGAAATATTTTTTGGAAACCAAACATAATGAAACATACAATTTGGATAGAGAAAGAAAATCAGAAAATATTTTATTAGGCTACAATTTTGGTAGTTATATATAAAAAAAGAAACTATATTTATTTGTTTTACTTTTGTAAAATTTTACTCCATAATCTATTATTCTGAATTATATAATTTACTAACAGTATTTCTGATTAGTTAAAATTTCATAGGAACTGAGATTGAAAACTTAAGTCTGTTAATAAATAAAATTTCACAAGATGTATAATAACCTAAACTTGAAATAGAGTGACGTTGCTATTTTTAGACAAGCACTAGCAAAAACACATGATCTGTCGAAACAAACAAACAAACAAACAAAAAAATAATAATAAAAACATGTATGCTGCTTGCAATATTAAACATGTCCTTATAGAAAATTTAATGTTCGAACAACTGAATGGTTTGGTTTGGTGTATTTAGAAACTCTTTCAAGAAATCTGAAACTTTCTCCATACCATGTCAACTGTGATAAAATTTAGAACAATTTATTTAAAATTGTACAATATTTTGAGACTTCACTGTGACTTGCTCAGGCCCCCGGGGGAATCTTTTAGCCTGAACACCCTGCAGAGGAAGAGACCGAGGTAAGCCACATCTGCACAAAGCCTTCAAACATTTCAGTGCTTTCCAAACAGTCACAATACTTATATTGTCCATTTGTTTGTTTTATTTTAACAGGACACCACCAGTTCCAGATAAGATGACACTGCATAAAAACACATAATCAATAAAATACTTCAATCTGTTTGTACTTGTTTCTTTTATCATTCAACACACATTTTAAGTGTTTTCCAGCCAAGTAATGAAGACCTTCATTACACATCGGTTAGGTCTGGGAAGTAGTGTTTCTTGTATATATTTGCTGCAAATTCTATAATATTTGTGAGAGGAATACGCTTATATGCTATACATAATGGGATGTGATTGTACAGATGGGATGAGATTAAATATATGTATGGTTCTCCAAAATGATCTTCAAACAAATGTGCCTATTTATTTCTTCTTCTTCTTAGTATAAATATTATTATAAAAAATTTCCCGCGTTGCGTTTATTTGTCAAAATTATTTCAACATGTTCGAAGCAAAACTTTCACAATCGTCATCATCAAACATTCCCAACAGCTCCTGAAGGCAGCATGAACGAAAACTGCGGACGCATGCGCAGTGGCTCCAGTTGCTACCAACCGGGGTCTACCGTGTTCTTCCGCCGCCATCCTCCATCCGTAAGCAGGCAACTTCAGAAACCCACACTTCAACATGAGCTTCACAGTCGAAGAGAGGGGAAACGCGAACTCGCTCAGCTACCGCTTGTTCTTTAGTAAGTAAACACTGAGTAAAAATAGCAGAGTTTTTATCTTTGTTTGCCACTTTAAGGACTCTGTTGACACCGCAGGCCAGCCGCAACCTCCCACGTGTCAGTAATTCATTTATTCTCGGATTTAGTTTAGGGGAAACTACAGAAATGCGGGGATTCTATTTTTTATTTCCTGCACGGCAACTTTTGAGTCATTCAATTTTCACTTTTCAGATCCATTTTATTTTTTTGCTTTTACAAAGTTAATACAATTTAGCGATGCTTCTTTACGTTTCATATATATTTCTCAGACATTGTTCTGTATAAGAACACCGCAAATTGAAACTGTATTTCTGGAAACCTCGCAAGGTGTTTTAACACGTCACATAGAAACCTAAAAGGGCGGGGCACCGTTCTCTCTGTATATAATAAGGGCATTGATAAATGTAATCTTTGAGACAAGCAGCTCTTTGTGTTTTCTGGTAGACGAATGGTTAAATGCCAATTTTGTGCCCAAACCTAAAGAATTTCTGGTATAAGATATGTTTTTTAAAAAAAGTAATAAATGGTAAGCAGTTGGTGCTTTTTAAGTAATCCACACAATAATCTGAGGTGTTGAAGTGAAAGTAAAAGTTTGGGACATTATGTGTAATTTCTTAGTGTGCAACACCTGCCTGCTGACATAAAATGTTTCAGATTTGTTTGTTGACTTACCTGCTGTGTTAATTAATGTTCAATCTGACTACTTCACAGAAAATGCGGAAGGAAAGTACATCTCCCCATTCCATGATATACCAATATATGCTGACGAAAGCCAAGTAAGGAAGCGATTTCAGCCTTTGGACAAATAAATGTGTATAGTTACACTTTTATGCACAATTTAAGGCCAGACAGTGGTTCGGTTATAGCAATATTGCTGCAGTAAATGCATTTCTGTGGCTCATCTGTACCAGCACACAACTGCTTTGGATAATACTTTGCAAAATATCAAGGTCATAGTCTGTTTAGAAAGCTGCACCCTTTACTCTTTGCTTTCCCTGGACTATGTCAATATCTCTCATGGCTGCAGTTGACCAATTGTAATATTACAAAACAGTTAATTTAGCTTATATTTTTAATGCGTAAGGTGTAATTGAACGTGACTGTTTTCTTTCCTCTCTTAGAGCATCTTCCACATGGTTGTTGAAGTACCCAGATGGACAAATGCAAAGATGGAGGTAAGAGGCTGTCTTTTTTTTATGCCGTAGTTTATCAAACTATAACAGGTGTAGATTCTTCTGTATCACGGAAATACAGACCAAACACCAAAGTTTGCATAAAGAAAATGTTTATTGTTATAAAAAAAACTAAAGTTATCATGGGATTAAAGTGCACAAGAAACATCTTCTGTAAGGGTTTAGTGAGCTCTTATCAACACCTTATCAGGTTTTTATTAAGACGTTAAAGTTCTTTCACCACTCTAAACACAAATTTGCAGAAAGTAAATGCATTTATTGACGTGTTGTACAGATATAAGTTATTGATATCTATCAATTTTCTCCTGCTTTGTTTGCGTACAAAACGTTTCTGATGATTCAAAGCAATTTATTTATACAGCACCAAGTCGCAAGGAATGTTATCTCTAGACTCCTAACTAAACAACCTGGTCCACCTCTGAAATCACTGTCCTGCCTGATTCATGCCCAATTACATAAAGTCTGATTTGGTTATCTGTTGAAGATGAGTTAACTACCTTGCAGTAATCCCTTCTATTAAGGAGTCACGTGGAGACAGTAGAGAGGACGCATCTTTTACAAAAAGAAACTTGCAGTAGAACAAGGCTCAGCGCTCTGACGCCTGTTGCAATGTGATAAGAATTGAGATTGCAGTAAGGCAATCTCACTGCAACTGAGAAAAATCACTGCAATATTATTCTTGAACTTCAGCATCTCGGGCACTAAGAACGTACATCCAATCATTTACAATATAATATACATCCAAATATTGAATCTAAGACGTCCTTTGCTTTTTCAAATTGCACACACTGACAGTGTGATAACGGTGGTGAATCAGTTTATTGTGTAGCTCTAGAAGACAGGAATAAGTGCTGGATCATGACTGTTTTATGTGATAAAGAAAACGAAATGAAGTTAGTGGCAGCAGTGGCTCCACACTCATCAGAGTCATCTGGTAACTGAAGCTAAACCTGAAATTCTGGCTGTAATTATTACTAACTGCTGCAACATCATGCCTACCTATTTTTATTGTTGGCAACATTAATGACATATTTTTAACAGACAATCACATCTCTAATTTTAAAATGTCTGATTTTCTGTTTTCCAGATTGCTACAAAAGACATCCTAAATCCAATAAAGCAGGACGTGAAGAAGGGGAAGTTGCGCTACGTGGCTAATGTTTTTCCTCACAAAGGCTACATATGGAACTACGGAGCAGTCCCTCAGGTCTGTGTGCTCTGTTAGTATTTTGTTGTGTGCATTGGATATTATCACTACGTAACAGTAAACATTAAGTGGTAATAAGTTCCGTTATGGTGTTTCAGACATGGGAGGATCCTGCCCACAAGGATGGAGACACTGACTGCTGCGGTGACAACGATCCCATTGATGTCTGTGAAATTGGAAGCAGGGTACATCTTTCACTTTAATGTCTGTTTTTTTTTATTGTTTGTGCATATTCCTGGGACATTTTATAAATGATTGACAACCTGAAAACCTCCTCATGAAGGTGTGCACCCGAGGAGAGGTCATCAAGGTGAAGGTGCTCGGTATCTTGGCCATGATTGATGAGGGTGAAACTGATTGGAAAGTGATTGCAATCAACGTAGAGGACCCCGAAGCCAAGGACTTCAACAGTAGGTTTTCTCCTCTTTTTTTTTTTTTTTTTTTTTTTACTGCAATTGCTCTCCTGAATCAGCTAAATCATGATTGCTACACCATTACTGTCGATGTTCAGACATCAGTGATGTCCAGCGCCTGAAACCTGGTTATCTGGAGGCCACTGTGGACTGGTTCAGAAGGTACAAAGTGCCAGATGGGAAACCAGAGAACCGCTTTGCTTTCAACGAGGAGTTCAAGGACAAGGTTACTCATGCCAACACACCTCATTTATCTTTATTTCAGCTGTAAATAAGGTATTCTGACTAAATAGAAGTTGTTAATCAGGGTTTGTCATTTTCCTTCTGGGTATCTTCATGTTCTGCTGGGAAAAAAAAAGGTTTTTAGCAACATTCAGGAGTTCCTACATAGCCTGAAAAAGTTTGAATCTTAAACATTTTTCTGTTTTAGATAAGGATGGAAAAAGAAATTAAGAAGACAGAAGCATATTTGTATTTCCAGACTGTATCACCTAACTCACTGCCTATAAGTAGCATCTATTGATCCATCAATCATACCAATCAATCATTTAGTAGTGAAGGTTTCACATTTAACTTCTAACCACGGTAATATTTTAATATGAAGGTAGCTTGAGGTTTATCTGGATGCCCACATTGATGATTTCTCTTTTCTGTTTTAGGACTTTGCCATTGAAGTGATCAAGAGCACTCACAACTTCTGGAAAGCCCTCATTGGCCAGCAGACTAAAGCTGGTGAACTAAACTGGTAAACACTGCAGTTCCGTTGCTGTGTTGATTTCAGTTTAAGCAGCTGAATGTGATAGATTCACATTCATTAAAATGTCAACTCTGTGTTCTAACACTGTCTCACGAACAGCAAAAACACGTGCGTCTCATCTGGCGGCAGTCCGTACTGCTGCTCAGCAGACGAGGCCAAAGCTGCTGTTGGTGAGGTAAGATTTCTCTCTCCTCCTTCCAATTTGCAACACAGCAGACGTTTCAACACAGGGACTCATAATTTATCATTTCACTATGATTTCAGACGTGTCCCTGTGGAAAAGGAGACCCTATCCCACCATCAGGTAGAGATTCGTAACTACTCCTGTCTCTAATTGAAAGATTGTTTTAAATTCCCGTTGAATATTATTGATATGTTTCCTGGGTTTTTAATTTTTTGTTTTACATTTGCAGTCGATAAATGGTTCTACTATGAGAGGAAGTGATCCTGGAGCTGAATGGTTTCACAAACAAAAATGATCATCTGTGACGGTTCTACTAAAAGATGAATTTAAATTTGACTCCAGTGGGAATGCTGGGAAGTTGGGTGTAGGACCTCTGTCTTCCTGTAGATGGAGTGCTAGTGGTTAGATACCGACTCAAAGATTTCATCATGTCGTGAAAAACAACTTTCTTTCCTAATTTAAACAAAGATCTCTGTGGAGATGTGCTGTCTGATAATGTACTGGCAATGTGCCTCATAAAACCGTGTATGATGCTGACCTGCTTTAATAAAGCTTCTCTGCTTAATGTATTGAGTATGTGTTAATAAATGAGTAATAACACTAAAGTGGAAAAAGATTTGCTTTTATAAATTTCTAAAATACTCATTTGCAGTCCTGCCACCAAATGTCCATTGTCCCTCATATATTTTACATGTGTAGATTAGTACTTGGAGAAGTTTTTTTGTGTGCAACACTGTATTGACAGACATAAAAAGTTAATACCAAACATTTCCCATTCCCCTCCGGCTTGAACATCATTATAATTTTTCAGAATCAAATAACAGCTGACTGTTGTGCAATGATTAGTACTAAATATTCCATATTTCTAAATATGAATCTCTTAAAGGTTGTTAAAATGAAGTTTCATAAATGCTTCTAAGCTATTTTCAAAAGTTGATAGTAATAGAGAAAATGACATACTTTCTATTAACCCCACGTGGCTCTTTTTAAATGTGTCTTATTGCCCTTATCTTAAGTCATATTTTCACTGGCTGTAAGCAGAAAGTCACAACAGAAATTAAAGCTCAAAATAATCATCAGTCTTGTGCAATTAATAGTTTCTCTGGTTACGTAGTGGGACAAATAATCTTTTCACTAACATACACATTTGAGATTTACCTGCATTTCTAACATATTTTAACTTAAGTAAATAACGCTTGTTGGTTTGATGGTTTAAAAATACGGAGCGTCTGAAATATGTTTTTTTTAAAAAGTGTGCGGGATGTGTTTGAATGCATCATGACGTAATCACCGGTGACCATAAAATGCTGTATAGAAGCGCACTTTCTGGACCAAACCTAACGGACGACGTGGTTTCACAACTTCGCTAGACCCAGGTAAGGCTGGATGATAATGGAAGAAGGTTAGCTTCCACGTTTTCTGTTGAGATTTTTCTTTTTAATTATTTCTCCTGACAGAAAATATAGATTTATTTCGGCCTTTTAGCATCACTTCCCGCTCGTGTTTTCCAGTTAGATTGTTTATTTACTGACAGCTGATAAGCTACAAACCGACAGACAGTGGTTATTGAGAAATTAACAAAACCCGTAAGCTCTGGCGTTTTTAATTTAAAAAAAAAAAAAAGCTATGGCACTTCTTTTTAAAGGCAGCAACTATTTTAGGCTTTAAGCAGGAATTATATTTCACTGTTCATCTATGGAGGATGGACATAAATATCGTGCTTAAAGTGTAGGTTTTGTTGTTCACTGGTGTCCCAGCTTCAATAATCAACAGCTGGGTCATTTCTGGAAGCCTCCACACACTGAAAGTCTCTATTCAACAAGAACATTGAGTTACCAGAGTGACAGGTGCTGGTGTGTCCATGAGGCAGGGGACACTGTCCAGATCAAATGTCTTTCTCCAAACTTATAAAAATAGTCAGAGGAAGATCAGTGCCGCAGAGAGAGAAAGAGAGAAAGAGAGACCACTCTTAGAACAAGCACTTGGCTGCTTTTCTTTTCTAAAACTCAGAGCTTATGCATACCAGTGGGGTAATCCAGGGCCAGAAATAACAATTACCAGTGAGTCTCAGTGCTGGGCTCCATAATACAACAAGGTCTCTTAAATTGCAAAATATTAAATTCTGGTCTTGAATTCTAAACCAAATTGAAATCCACAGAAATAACTCTGTTACTTTTGTGAAAGTATAATAGTGTGTCTTATCTTGTGTTCCATGACAGCTATCTGTATTGTAGATTGTGAACAGAGATGTCTTTTATATTTGACTGGATCTACAAGAGCTTCAGCAGTGTCCTGCAGTTATTAGGTATAGTATAATACAGAAATACTGTCTCTGTTTCTTTTCAACTACTTGACCCTGATCTATCTAAGCATGTTTACATACATACAGCCAAGAAGTACTGTGTTCTGTGCTTCTTTCTTTTCTTGGCCATTCCGAGATAAAGTGACACATTTTGGAGCTTAAAGTGACCCTAAGAGCATACAACTTCTATTCTAATATTCTCATAATGTGTTTATATCCTAGTTGTTTTTTTCCCTCTGATTTGCACTTTCATGACCAACTACATGATATTTGGCATTATGGACTTTCTCTATACATTTATTTGGTTCGCAGGGTTATAGAAACCCTTTACACTGAAATTAAGTTCTAAATATTGCAATTATAATATTGACTATTTTGCCTCACTATACTTTTTACTTTCACGTCATCATAATGTTCTTATTTTTATACCTCAGTTTTGTGAACGACATCACTAATAACTATTTAAATAAATTACTTATCACTAATAATGACTAATAACTAAAGTGCTAATCACAATTCATCATGTGTGAAGAACAGTGAAAGTTCATCAACGTTGATTTGGTTCACCTGAGATATTATCTAAGCCAGTGGTTCTCAAATGGGGGTACGTGGAGGTACTGCAGGGGGTACGTGAAGCTTTTCAAAATATCTTTAAAAATCAGTAGGCTCCTCATAATAAGTCTTGGGAAAAATTATTTTGTAAAAAGTTCAATAAAATATAAATGTGTGTTCATGCACTGAATTTTATATTCAGTATTTACAGGGTATTTACAGCACTGTACCTCTTTTTTATTCCAAAAATGTTTTGCCCGTGTCAGGGGGTACTTGACTAAAAATATATTTTTAAGGGGGTACATCACTGAAAAAAGTTTGAGAACCACTGATCTAAGCAATCCTTTGCCACTGCAGTATTGGACAAAGTGACTGCAATAAGGAAAATGATCAGATACATTATGTAGCTCTAGCTCTCATTTGCTTTTAGTTTGAGTTTAAAACCACAGCATGCATGTACAGTGTAACAACAGCTGTGTCACTGAAAAGCTTCCACCGCTGATTAATAGAAGACATACTTAGTGGCAACCGCAGCCCAATATGTCTCTGAACGCCTGAATCCATTCCTTCCTGCTTTCCTGATTCTTCGACCAAATTTTAATGAAGTAAAGATTTAATTTGTTAGCAATAATCAAAGTTTTTTTTTTCCTATCATCATTTCACTGTGACAAAACAAAACAGCTCAACAAGTCAAAAATCCAATATTAAGGGATTCATGGCAATGTTGAGTGTAAACATGTAGTTGTTTTTTCAGTTAGAAAAAGTGTGTTTTAAATTTTTTATTTCAGCATTTTTGACAATTTTATGCAAATACATCATATAGAAATGTTATTATGCTAAAAAAATTAACTTTATAACAGCTCCTCCTGATCCTCTGGTAACTCACCAGTCTTCATAATGTTTGGAGCAGGAGCTGCACATTTTTTAAAAATCTGTTTCACATGTTCTTTCTCTTGTTAGGGTTGTACAAGAAAAGCGGGAAGCTGGTTTTCCTCGGACTGGACAATGCTGGAAAAACAACCCTTCTGCAGATGCTCAGGGACGACAGGCTGGGACAGCACATGCCAACACTATACCCAAGTATATACAGCGAAACTGACGTTATGCAGTCCGCCTTGTGTTTTATGGTCTTATCCCTCTTCAAAAAGCTGTGCCTCCTCTCTGCTCTCAGCGTCTGAGGAGCTGACCATAGCCGGAATGACGTTCACCACATTTGACCTCGGCGGTCACACGCAAGGTGAGAGTGCAGAATATGGTGCTGAAGTGAAGATTTTGTTTCAAAGAAAGATGAACTGATGCATTCGCAGATTAATGCCACATTAATCCTGAAATGCCCTCACAGCTCGAAGGATCTGGAAGAATTACTTCCCAGCAATAAACGGGATTGTCTTCATGGTGGATTGTGCTGATCATGAACGTCTAGCAGAGGCTAAAGCAGAGCTGGATGTGAGTTCATCACAAAGACACGACCTGTTTAATCAACACAGCTGGCTAGTTCTGTGACTGTGAGTGCTTATGTGTTCATCTGACGCTTGTTGGGAATAGGCGCTGCTAACAGATGAAACCATCGCTAACATCCCGGTTCTCATCCTGGGGAATAAGATCGACCGTCCAGAAGCCATCAGCGAGGATGCACTCAGAGGAGTGTTTGGTCTCCATGGACAAACAACTGGAAAGGTGAAGGACACGGAATACGTCTTATTACTTGTCCATGCATGATGAAGCTGGACTGTATGAGCCAAGAATTCAACGCTTATACGTTCTCTCTCTATTTTCAGGGTAAAGTATCACTGAAGGAGATGAATTTGAGGCCGATGGAGGTGTTCATGTGTAGCGTCCTGAAGAGACAAGGTTACGGAGACGGTTTTCGCTGGCTCTCTCAGTATATTGATTGATTACACTTCCTTTGAAAAACAATAATTGGACTTCTGCTGATGCTTGTACACACAAAAGCATATTTTGCAGAAAACTACTTGCAGTATACATGTCTTATTAAATATGCCATCTCTGGTAGTTTGACTTCAAGTGAGAGAAACATGTAAACATTTGTTTTGCTATTATATTGTACAAATAGAAATCTATGTGTCATACAGCACATCGCAATTGCTGATCTTCTCTCTTCAAATTGAATGTGAAGACAAACATTCATGCTGCGCTGCTACATTTTTTAAAAGTGTGTAGGAAAACGTGTGCCAGAAACATGTCGATGCTGTGACCCAGTGTCAGAGCTGGGCTTATATTTGGCTGCTGGTGTTGACTTACTGTAAAGGGCAGTTTAAGTTGATACATGGTTGAAGAACCTCCCACTTGGGTTAAATTGTACAGTTAATTTGTTGTAACTATGAAAATCGATCAGCTATTTCATGTTAGTTGATCGATCTACTGACTGTTTCACAAAGAGTTTATGATGGCAGAATACTAAATTAATGCCATCTTGAGTTCATTAACTGACTTTCTAGTCATAAAAATAAAGCTTTATTTAGATAAGCTTTATTCAGTATACAACCGCAGTACAAATGCTTTTCAGCATCGCTGCGTAATGTAAGAAACTCATAGCAGGAAAGATGCCAGACTACAATACATGTCATGATGAGTTACACCTGCAAAAAAAACTTGAGTACTTTGTGACTAGTTGCTGCTAACAACATGCAGTAATTTTATGAGAGTACTTGCACTTGAATGCTTAAAATTATGCACATTTATTTCAGAGAGTAACACTGCAAAAGGTGCATATATATTTTTTTGTCTAAAGTATCTTATTTATATTTGGAATGGATTGTTTGACATCGTAGTATAAGTGTTGCACTGAGACATGAAGTGACGTCTGTTACACAAATGTGATTCTAGTGTGGAATGTAGCACAATAAATACTTTTGACAATTATTTTCAGTTATTGAACAACTGTCATTTGTTTTGTTTTTTCAAACAGCATATTTCTTTTTTGCCCAGTTGAGAAATTTTTCTGGGTGATAAAATCAAAGCATTTTTTTCTCAAAGTTATTTCAATTTAATGGTTTCGATTTTAGTGTTTTTTCTTGTCACTCGTGTTTACATTCTAGGTACTGGACAGTCACAGTTTAGAAAGAACAAGGACATAAAAACCCTACTAAGAAAATAATTAAAGCATACAAGGAAAAGAAGAAAGTATAATAACTTCACAGACAGTAAACGTAGCTTATCATGTGCATATCTCTTTACGTAATATTAAATTTTGTCACGTCATTGTGTTATTATAAATACAATAACTAAAACAATAATGTAGAGATTAGATAAAGACTGTTTAAGTTTTATAAAAACAATTTGTAATTTTATCTAACAGTCATTTTAAAAGTGACTGTTAGAAAAGTTAATTGAGTTTTAATCATATTTGACTATGTCGAAACAATGTTTACTTAGACAAGGTCGATATGTTTTTATGGCTATGAATAAAACGTTGATTCTAATATACTAGTACTCATATTGGAGTCACCTAAACATGCATAGTCTAGTCAAGAGCACCAGTTCACCTGAATGCACCATGTTGCCAAAGCACAGCCGTAAAAAGCTGTGTGAAAGCGCAACTCTCAAACTAGGGGAGGAAATTATATTTCAAAAAGTTTAAAGGAATGTTTTTGTCTAAAATTTAGCGTGTGAAAACAGTTTTAGATTTTGCATTAATATAGAAAATGTTATAGTGTATGTAAACACAATGAAATAAATACGTAGGAGCAAATTATTATCAGTGCACCGGCAATTATGAGGATGCGGCTCCTTTAAACTACCGGTCTTCTCCTTCTTGTTTCCTATTGGCTGGATAATTTCAGATTTTCACCAATCGTGTTGAACATTGAGAAATAAACAGGAAGTTGGATAATTATTGGAGTTATTTGCGACGAAGCAGTACTTAAAATTTTTATTGACTGTCATATTTTACCCTGTAATTTAAGCTTATCTTGTTATCTCATGATTGGACTGTAGGAGTTTTAAGTGCATTGCTTTTGAGTGATTTTTCGTGTTATTTACTACAGTAGAGTTGATCCACGCTGCAGGAATATGGAGCTGAAAGATGTGGAAAAGTGCTGCTGTGTGATTAAAGTTTCTGGGACACCAGGGAGCAAACCCGTCAGCTGCAGTGGAGTAATCCTCCACCCTCGGTCTGGTACTGTCTTATGCACCGGCCTCCCGTTTTGCCGGTTTGTTACCGACAGAGAGCTCCTCTCCTCAGACGCCGAGGTCCTGCTTCCCCGCAGCTTCAGCGACAAACTAAAAATCCGCGTCTGCTTGTCAGGTTCCAGAAGGAGCGAGCCGTCCCGTCAGCGGGAGGTTTCAGGCGAGCTGCTGATGCTGCTGAACTGCGTGGAGTTCAAACATACCTTCATGGGAGTTTTCCAGGAGACAGACCAGTGGCGTTTCCATGGTGATGATGAGGATGCTGAGCTGATCAGAGATGCCCAGTCCCTCAGCTGGTTTGCAGTCCTCAGGGCGGGTGTGGTGGTGAACAACAATACAGACACGGAAAGTACCCCCTGGCAGAGCAGCTCGTCTCTGCAGAAAGGCTGCCCGGTTGTTGCATGCGGCTCTCCTTTTGGCTCCCTCTGCTTAGACCTCTTCATCGGCACCCTCAGCCGAGGGATTGTCAGCAACCTGGCTGGAGAAGACAATGCTGTCATCCTCACAGACGCTCGCTGCCTACCCGGCACAGAGGGTGGAGGCTTGTTTGTGGTGGAGGCCACAGACAGTGTCCGTCTCATCGGTGTGATTGTTTCTCCATTTGGCTGGAAGTCAAATGAGTGGATAGGCCTCACTTTGGTCTGCTCTGTTGACATGATCTTCAGGAGCGTCATCCGTTGCACAGGGGTCCGAGATCCGCTTCGTGGGGTTTGGGAACAAAAAGAAGAGGCAGATCTCTGCATGTCCAGAACAGCTCAGGGGTCAGAAGCTGTTAGACTCCCCACTGTGTGCTTTGTGGACAGTGGACAAGCCTGGGGCTCAGGAGTTGCTGTCAGCGCTGGGCTGGTGGTAACTTGCCGGCATGTAGTCGGTGGGAAGTCTTCGGTCAGCCTGAAGTTTTATCAAGATGGCAGGTGATTCATTGTTTACTCTTCATTATCTGGTAATTGCTGCAAAACAGTTCAACAAGTGTAAATACTTTTGCGTGACACTGCATGATGCAGAAAAACCAGAAGCAGGATGGTAGTTCAAATGAGACAATAGAAGACAAGTGCGAAACAATAAAAGACATGCTGAGAGCATTGGGGAAACAGATAGAATACGACAAAATGAGAGGGAGAAACAAGATATGTTGATTTACAAGTAAACTACTGTCACAAAGTCAAAATGGGAAATCAGTAAAATAATTCAAAGAGACTTTAATTGATTATTTGCCTTCAATAAATCGTTTTCTAGTCTGGTAACACCAAAGGGCATTTTCTGGTCGTGATCATTTTTCTGAGCAGACAGAAAAAAATTAGAATATAGTCTAACGAGCCGTAGCGATCTATTGAAATAAAGCAGATAATTTGTGAGTTTGATATTTATTTAAAAACTTTTTTTTATTATTTTCTTTTTCAGAGTCCGAGATGCTGTGGGCGATGTTTTGTTCTCCACTAAACCATCTTCACCATATGATTTGGCTTTAATTGAGCTTAGAGTCCCTGTCCCAGAAGCTGTGATCCCCAGAATGTCAAAAGGTTTTCACCTAGGTATGATTTTAGCTTTAAAATTAAAAGAAAGAAGCGCTAACTTACCTTAACGAGAGTGCTGTGAGATTTTATATATATATATATATATATATATATATATATATATATATATATTTTTTTTTTTTTTTTTTTTTTTTTCAGGTGAAGCTGTGGTTGTAGTGGGATACGGCGGGCTGGGCCGAGTCTGCGGTCCATCCCTGACATCTGGTGTCCTTTCCAAGGCCATCAGCTTGAATGGCCAGCCTGTCATGCTTCAGACCACATGCGCAGTACAAGCTGGAGCCAGCGGGGGCGCTGTGGTGCAGAAACAGTCGGGAGAGCTGCTTGGTAAGAAACCCTGCACCTTCAAAGAATAATGATCTTCTCGAACAGTGGGGGGCGCGCGACCACCACGAGAAAACCTGTCTGTGACGCGCGTGCAGACAAAGAACCCAGCTGTGCCGCTCGCTCTCATCAGATCGCTGCTCTGCTGTGGCTGCAGATTTAAGGACGGCTCGTCTCATCTGCTCTGTCGCAGGGATCGTGTCGAGCAATGCGCGAGACCTGGCCGCGAGCGTAACATATCCGCACCTCAACTTCATCATCCCAGTGCCTGTTTTCCAGAGACCGCTGCAGGAGTTTCAAAAGGCAAGAAATGTCGACGTGTTCAGTGTGCTGAACGCTACAGAGAGGGACGTGAGACGGGTGTGGAGGCTGCAAGGTGCACAAAGCAAACTCTGACCTGCGATTCATAAACTTTGAGAGGTGATGGATTCCCCTTAAATTCTTTGAAACAGACATTGATATACATAAAAAGGCATTATTTCCACTAAATCCTCACAGAATCATTAGAATATTAGAAAGATGACGCTAATATATTGAAATATATTATTTTATTCAATTTGACAATAAACCTTCCTGTATTTTACTGAGCTTACGGTTGCACGCACTTTCTAAATGATCCCTATTATAACTGTATTATACAGTTTTGCACATCTTTATCAAGGATACCACATTTATTGACATCCCTGATAAAGATGTGTTAAAGCCCTAAATTAAATATTTCCTTTAGTGCAGTACCCTAATCTCATAAGAGAACATCTAGAAATAAGCCTTTAATCTGAATATATTTAATCATCAAAGGAAAAGAAATCCTGTCATAATTTTAATTACGCATACCTTTGAACCATGCGGCTGTAAATAGGTGCAATAAGTTAGAAGAACCTGCAATTGATCCCCTCTTATTCTACAGTTACAGCATCAAGGGTACTATTTTTGGAAGCATTTGTGAGGATTTAAATCTGCTTCTGGTGCATGGGGTTTATTTTTTATTTTTTATAAGCAAGAGGAAGGTTCAGCATAACAAGCTGGCAGGTTGCAGAAAATGATTGGTCCCTCTGGGTAGCTCGAGACGTCTGCTGTGTGTACATATCAGGTATTCAGACATCTGTTGGCAGGAACATTCACTCACATCGGAGGTTTCGCCCGATGGGACGTTACCGGTGCTGATTTCCATTATCACAGAAATATGAAACTGTGAGATGACATTTCCAAAGACTGGTTACTGTCAGTTTTCACAATGCAATGGCAGACGTTCCTGGCGTGAACTCTCGAAGACAAGGAGCGTTGCATACCAAAGGGGTTTCTGTTTCGCTGTTCCCAGAGTAAATCGTTAACAGAGGAGAGGCTTAAGCAGTGTCCTGAGGAAACACATTTTTCTGTAGGTGTTGTGCTTTAAGAGCTGCTCACATGCAGACCGAGGTCTATATCCAATTTCTACTGGTTTCCCTACAAGCCACGTTTCACACAACGAGGGAAGGCATAAGGAACGTAAGCCGGCAACCACATTGTGTCAACACAATCCGCTTCACAGCGAACAGGTCACACAAAGAGGAGATTTAGAGATTTGCGCTGGTGATTTTTCAAATTGAGCTTCAAGAGGGGGCACTACGTGACATATTGTGGGAGATATTCTCGACTTTCATGTCACTAGAATAATCTTATCTGAGCAACATTCCTGAAAAAGATTTGCTCCTCTGAAATATTCCTGAACTGAGCCAGAATAATACCATTCGTAAAAGTAGCAGAATTCGGTACGTTTAGTAGATTAAAGCAAACAAACGGGTCAAAAATCTAATTATACTTTCAATTGTAAAATGTAACCTGAGTAACAGTCTCACATTGTTTAGGCTTCTTGCTATGACTACCAGATGTTGTATGCGTTGTGCTATTCCAAACTAGGCATAATGAAGCTGCCTGAGAGCAACTGCTTTAAATGAGCTATTTGTTTTCATATTATTATACTTCAAGAGGGTACCATAATTTTATTGTTAAAATTGTATCTTATCTCCTCCTCTGAACTAAACCTATTCTGCAACTGTCTAGTCTGAGCCCTTAACCTATTTAAATCTTGTTTAGCCCATTTTCTTCTGCTTGATTACTGTTTATACTGATGTGATGAGATTACATGTAAAGTTCCCTCACGTTTGGAGCAGTTTGTGCACACAGCTTAAAATAAGATGTCGAGAATGATCAGTGTGAAATGAATGGTTGTTATGGAAACCTGGTGACCTTAAGATGCCACTCTTTGCTGCAGTTTTTTTTATTTTTTATCAGCAAGCCTCAGATTCATTTTGCCCTCCATCACCATCCTTTTCTTGGGGGGACAGATAAAAGTGGGAGCCTTGGTAGTTTTAAACATTTTAATTGTATGGGAATAAACATAAACATGAAAACAGGCAGATCATAGCCTGCTAAATATAGTTTTAAAACTGAATTACTTTTTTAAGAGAGATAAGTGGAGCTCATTTGGTTTCCAACCCATGACTACGTTTTCCACAAGCAGAAATGTTTAGAGGAAAAGTGTGGTAACTGTCTTTCTGTCAGCTGATATGAAGTGTGGAGCAACAATTGTGGCTCTATTCTGGCTCTATTCACTGTCATGCTGCCAGTGAATAGAGCCAGTAACTTGCTCTACCATTTTTGCAACAATAACTTTTTAAAACATTTGTGCTTGATAAATTGAACTACCCTAATCCCTGCTTGTCTGCAGTCACTTTTTTCTCACTTTCCAAAGGTCCTTCCTGGTTTTTCTTTGGACTTTGGCTCCTTTTCACCCATTTTCAGTTGACCTGACCACAATCAGAGATGTATGTATTTATTCAGCCATCTAATGCTGCCCAAATTTAGAACAACTCCTCAACTCAAACGTATGAACCAGATTTGTGCCCCAATATAAAATGCCTTAAAGACTTTCATTTCTCTTCTCATGGTAAATGATGTAATAAAAACATTGAATATCAACTACGACTGTGGACAAACTGTTAACAGAGCTGCTCCTGACTTAAATCTGACATTGAACAAATGAAAAGAAGAAAGAGACACATCACTGCAGACAACTTACCAATACTTCATTATATGGACAATTTTTCCATCCCTGGTCACTTTATGCACTAAAATGGAGGGTAGCGACAAAAAAGAAAGACTTCTCAGACTCAGAAGCACGGTGACCAGATCAGCCACATAGATAAGATTTATTTGATGTTTTTTTTTTTTTTTTAATTAAACACAATAACTGATGCACATTATATTACGATGTACACTTGTCAGCTAAGCTGTAAAGCTGCCAGTCTTTCAAGGCATTGACCAGCAGGTGACATTCTGTCTTCTGATGCACACGTTATGTACAAGCTAAGGAGTGATATGTGAGAAACGTCCTAATAAGTCATGAATGAGACAGAGCACTACTGTCACATATGAGCCAAAGCGTATGAGGTGAAAACAATAAGGCCAGAGGGCGCTTTTCAATACTCTACCAGGTTTCATTTCCTTTACGGGCAGATTTCTAACTAAAACCATAACCGGTTTCCATCTGGACACATAAAAGATAAAGAAGACCACTCTAGACTATTGAAATGCACCCAAACTGGATATATATATATATATTTTTTTTTTTTTAATGCAAACACCTGCAGCTTCTTAAAATCTCCATTACACATCAGCTAAAAACAGCTCGTAGATAGTTCAAAAGACATACAACAAAGGAGAACAAAGAATCACAATTAAAAGGACAAGATTTTTTTCTCTTTTTTTTTTACTCCCACGCCCAAAATTTCTGAATCACATCTCCCATTTCCTGTTTCCCAAGATAAGAACACCCTGAAACAATAAATACTCCCATTAGCGTCTGACCCCCTTCCAAATCTCGACATTCCCTCATGTTTTTCTAACCCATTATAAATCTGAGTGGAGTGCCATTAACACGTCCATCATCAGCAGTGTATATGTGTGTGTGTGTGTTTGGGACCGTTAAATGCTCCCACATAGAGGTTGGGCTAAAAGCTAACCCTTTTACCAGATATACCCCCCGTCATCCACCTCTCCCACCTCTCCCTCCTCCTCCTCAGCCTCCTCTGCAGTCTCCTCAGCTTCTTTCTCCTCCTCGTCTTCCCATCCAACTGCGCTGCCAAAGTCCCCTGAATATGTCATTTCAGAATCTGCGAAGAGAAGCATGCAGAGTAAGTGAATTACAGCCACCGTGGGTGTGTTTGTGCGTGTGTGAGAGTGTCCTTTCGGTTTCAGAATATTGACGGCAGTGACAGCTAAGGGGGGACATGCGTTTGACTTTGTCTGGGTTTTAATGGCTACTTCTAAACTGTGCCAGGGGAACCATTCTTATCAGACGCAGGTTCCGTCCACCCAGCCCCTCCTCCCCGCCCCAATTTATCTTGAAAGACTTTTCTCACAGCAACAAGCAGCGCTTTAGAATGCCAATGACTCTGGACACTAAAAGGTGGCACCGGTTTCTAAATTAAGTTGTGTTCCAGCGGGACTCAGTCCTTCAAAACAAAAGAAGGTTTTGTGCTGAGATGCGACCTTGCAAATGCTTGCAAGGTTGCAGGGAAGAAGCGGGCAGATATGCTTCGGATATTTATAATTGTATTCCTGTCGTTCAGATTCCCGCATCATTTCACAAACTCCCTGACGGCTGTTGAAACCTTGTCGAGGCTTACCGCAATCCGGCTTGCCACGAATCCTAGACCCCGCGACTTCTCCTCCGTTTTGGTCGACGCACCAGCACTCGCCCCTGTCGCACTGCTGCTTCCTGTAGTAGCCGTCCTCGTTGCAGCTGGGGATGAATCGGCCTGCACATGCACAAGCTTAAATCAGTGAGAGTCAAGTGTGGGCCTTCCCTTGCAAGCCCCATTGAAAAAGAAATCCAGAATAGTGTTTGATGTCCCAGACTGCCCGCAGTCTAGGTGGCCATTTATTTGCAGCAAGAAGTTATATTCCTCATACCATACAAAAACATGTCTCCAGCAAGATGTAAAACAAATATCCACAGGCTGCATAGACTAGATAGCAATTTTCTTGCTGAAAGAAAGCTTCCTAGTGGGAGTGGTTTATTTTCGCAGCTTTCAAACTGGTCCTTGCCAGAACCAAAAGATCGGGACGAGGGATACAAGAAATGAGGTCAAATAGAGCCTGAAAAGTTTTATTTTTGGACTGTTTGATTGACGCATAAGCAAAGAAAATTAAACTTCTCATATGCAACGACGGGTTAAAAATGAATTATCCCACAGACTAGATATTTATTACGTAGTTAAAATAAAAATAAATAAAAGCCAAACAGAGACCTAATCCAATCTTTCAGGGGAACATCTGAGTGTCTTGCTGGCAGGCAGCTCTCTGCTTGCCACTCTGTGTCCTTGGAGAGGCCTGACTCAGAACCCAGTCAGCCAACCAACCAACCAACCAAATTCTGCAGTACATACACACTCTCACACACTGATATACAAATCTGGATGCTTACATATTCATCTACTTACACACTATACTGAGGATAGACAGAGGGCTGTGTGTTGTGTTAGTGCTACATAACTCAGAGTGGATCATGGACTGATACCCATCTCCCTCCAGTTATTTATCTAACAGAACCACCAGATGAAGACATCCACAGCTAAACGTGTTGCTATGCAGCTGCAGAATATTAGCACATACCAAACTTTTTCTTTCCACCGTCCTGAACTTGAATCCTCTCCAGTTCTGCTAGGCAGGGCGGCTCTTAAACAAGATAAAAGAAGATTGTTTTTACAAGAGGAGGTGGAACCGTTTTACCTGACAAAGTGACGCAAGGCTGAATTGTAAGACTAATATTATTGGAGCAACAGATGGCACACAGGCAGCAGAAACTGCCAGCAGAAAGTCACAGTAGAGAGCCAAAGCTCCCATCAGCTCCAGAAATACTCACTCTCCCTCCAGAAGCAGAGGCACCATTCAGCCGTGGAAACCTTTCCATCCCTGTAGGAGTCGCAGGAGTTGAAATATGGCCGGATGCAGACCTCGTATTTGTCCAGGTTGATGGCAGCCAGCTCGGCCTGATCCAGGTAAAGGTCGTTATTGGTGTCGAGCTTGGAGAACATCCAACCTATGGAGTCCTTACAGCTGGCGACCAGGCTCCTGTCCAGCACTGCCGACACAAACTCATTTATTCTTATTCTGCAAATAGCTGCACAAATAATACATACAATATAGTACATCAAATCAGATCAATGGTCCGAGGAGGTACACCATCATCCACACTTATTGGTAAAATGAGTACATTTATTCTGTAGGAAAAAAATACCAAATTTAGCTCTATTTCTCTTTCTGACAAAATCACTCATGCCACTCCTACTGACAACTTGTCATGAAGTTCATGTCACTTAAAGATGCTGCATTATATGTTTTTCAGGCTCATGGTGTCATTTTATAGCATAACCAAGAAACTATGTTCACTCCAGTTGTTGCAAAATGCTACATACAATATATATCAAATATGGCTTATAAGAATTTTAACATCATAATTTAATGCCTTGAAACAGGGCCTAGAGTCTCTTTAAAAACTCTACAACACTGCTCCTCTATAAACCCTTTAGCAACATTTTTACCAGTCTTTCTCTGAGAAGTAGTTCATATAATGACCTCAGCAGATGCTTGGTTCCACCAAGTATTTGCCAATTTCTGCTGGCTAGTCTGAAGGAACCGAGTGGGGGATTTGCAGAGGAGGAGTGCATCCAGACTTCCTGCGTCTTTTATCCTCCACCTTCTACACTTCTTATGAACAAAAGTTAACAATCTGAAATAAAGCTGCATGATATATCAGGAAAACATTTAATTCCAATACTTTTATTAAATACTGCAATGACAGTAGAAATTATGATAAGGCATTTTCTGTTCTTTTTCCACAACGTTGCCTACCAGCTTTAGCTTCTCAGCTACTGAAAACAAAACATCTGATGGGGTCAAGAGTAGCTAAGTCAGCCTATTGGGCCAAATAACTACTGGCATGCAATTTGATACATTGTGCTACTGCAGTGTAATTCTATATGTTACAAAACATTATCGATAAAGTATTACTAGCATTAACAAAATGCCTGTGTCATCTGGTCGAAGCAATAAGTACAGATCAGTTTTTGTTTGTTTTGATTAGAAAAGCAAAAAAACCATCTGGATGGAAAACCTTTATGAATAGATAGGAAAGCAGTCTTACTAAAAGCAAGTAAGTGCTCATTGTTTACATCAGTGATTTGACTGATTTGAATTTTCTTATGTTCTCTTAGAAATTAAATGAAATAAAACAGTGGATTTTGAGTTGCTGAAAACCCAAACCATGCAGCCCATGTAAATGTTTTCATAATGCTGTGGTGATTAATTGAGAAAAAGCTCTAACCTGACGTAGTGCTGGCTGCTGGGGATCTGGCCCCTTGCTTGCTGTTATTGTTCTGCTTGGCGTTGGTCTGCAGGAGCTGGAACCAGTCCTTCAGACGCTCGCCGAGATCAGACAGATCCTGCCCGGTGCAGCTCTCTGTGAAAGCCAGATGGAGGGATACGCATGATGTATTTTCTGCACGTAGAGGGCATGTGTCAAACTATTAAAAAAACGAGGAGGCTGATATAAAATTGGCGCAGCTCTCACGCTTGTGGACTACGGTTATTAATTATTCTGCCACAAATTTGGATCTCACCGTGTTTCCCCTCCCTGGACGCAGGCGCCGCAGTTGGGCAAGGACACAGACCTGAACACTTCAGGGTGAGAGCTTTCCCGGTAAGACATGCCTGCTGCTCTAGCTTGCACTGCAACACACACACACCCAGGATCATTAGACGCAGACACACAAGCCAGCAGTGTCGACAAGGGGACACAAAGGTGAACCAAAATGAGTTATTGCTGCAACACAGATCAAATATTCATGAGGTGACTGACTGTAAACCCCGATTCAAATCTGAGACTTGCCCCTAAATGTGTCGACATCCAACCTCTGCTCACTCGCAAGGTCAGGAATAGTGATCCAAGAGACAAAGCATTAATCAATAAACACACAAGATCCTGTCACCGCGAGTTGCCAATTGGTCCCTCTGAGGTAGCATATCATGGCTCTTTGTCCTGGGTTTTTCCCAGGAGAAGCTCCTCACACGGCTCAGATCAGAGTGTTCTTCTGTTTTTATCCCAAACTACACGACACGCTGTCAGAATACATAACAGATTTATCGCTTTTAATAGCCGTGTGTGTGTGTCTTCGCGCAACATATGCTTCCAAACACATTAAGTAAGCACTACAGTAAAGGTGATGTTTAACCAATGCATTTATTTCCATATTTTGTACTGCCTCACTAAGAGGAACGCAGCCAAGATTTTTTTTTTCCCCTTTTGATTTTATGGACGTTCAGTGATTATTTCTGTCTAATCTTGAGTAAATAAAATATTGTTTTATAGCCATCTGGAAAGGACAGAGGTAAATAATGAGTAATACGCCAATGAACACATTATCATCTCAAGAATATATAGTAAACAGGAGTGTAGGAGTGGATAATATGATTCAGTGGAACTGAGCTAACTAGTCATATTCAGTAATAGAATATTTTGCTCGTTTATTAGATCAAAAGTAAAAGAAAGACCTTCTAGCATGTATTAAACATACTTTTCCTTAAGCCTACACTTCGACATTAAACATGTTTCTTCTATTTAATATAACTTATTTAATATTCTAATATTAAATGTTTTATTTTCATAAGCTGTATGCATAAAATCATCATAATTATGCAAAATAAAGGCCTTAAAACACCGGTCTGTAATCTACATAGTGTGTTTCAGCTAGTGAATTGAGTTACTGATATAAATAAACTTTTCAATGATATCCTAATGTACTGAATGGACCTGTCCTTGCAATAGTGAGGACTTTATTATTTCGGATTTCAACTAGAGAGCAAAGTGAACAAAGTACTAAATGTAAATAAAGCTCAATGACCAAGACCTTCTCAGACAACAACTCACAAAAAACAAAAGATTCCCCCATCAACAATGCGAAATCAGTATTCAAATGTTACACTTTCCATTCGGTTCTTTCCTAAATTTTATGGAAAAGACTTCTGTCTTGATGCTTTACTGTTTCATATTGTAATGTTTCATATTGTGACAGTATTTTAAGCTGTCTTCCTTCACCTTAGGTAAAATGTTTTCAATGTGCTACTACAGTGGTTTAGTGTAGTGAGCTTCTACAGTACGCGTTTGTGCAGAGCCTCTAAACATTGTTAAAACGTACCTTTGAGGCATAGTTGTGTCCGTCTGATCCACACACTGGCCCGGTGGAGGAGATAGGACATGGCTGACAGTTCCCATCAGGAGAGCGCAGAGCGGGCTGCTTCAGTCTGTGGGATAGGAGACATGCAAGTACTTCACCCTTACTTCATCAAGCTTAGATGGCCACTGCCATATTAACTCAGAGTAGAGACTCAGCAGCTCCAGGCTGGGCATGAGATCATGATGCAAACAGTCCCCTCCATGTTGTCTGAATGTATTAGCTTCTCATTACACAGCAGGAGCCCTCTTATTGTTCCCACACTGGCCAGCAGCAAAACACATCCCACTCTAGCAGCAGTGTAGACTATCAGTGTTGACCTCATGTCAGTGTGCTGGAGGAAGTTTTCTCAATCTTCCTGTGTTTGGGGAATTAGCCAGCCAGTCAGTCTTTCTACACACGCTCACCTGTGCTCCAGCTTCTTGCGGTTGACGCACACAGCTCTCTGGTAGCCCTGGGCGATGCACACCTTGTGTCGGCTACACTTAACCTTCTGACAGGGGTCCTTGGTGGTGTCTACATCTGGGAAACAGACAGGAAATTAGACGTGAACGGTGATGCTTCCACAGCTTCATTTTTCTGCTAACAAATAGACTCCTCTGCTTATAGTTTTACATTTGGCTTCCAGCCTCAGCTCCCACGTGGCTCGCCTTGGCTTACTCAGAAAGACCTGAGAGTTGGTCTGAATTATTACATAAGTGCAGAGCTGTTGCTCTTTTGATGTTATAAAATTACATTAAGATCTGTATTGAACTGAAGGAAAATAAAGGAGGATGTTCTTACAAATAAAAGCTTAAAACACTTTGTAACAAAATTTTGCTAATATTTTCCTAAAGTTTTGTTTTTGTTGCTGTCACAGAATTCCACCATGGCTGTGACATTACTTTCTGTTTTCCTCAAGGCACACTGCCCTGCATGTTTCAGGTGTTTCCTTGCTTCGACCCAGCTGATTCCAATTGATGTGCTGATTAACAGGCACTTGCTGAACTGCAATCGCCTGAATCAGGAATATTAAAGCAGGGAAACATCTAAAATATGCAGGGCAGTGTGCCATGAGGCCCAGGGCTGGTAAACACTGCTCTACACTACAGCATGCCAAGGTGAGTAAATCTTCCATCAGTGAAGACAGATTGTTTGAATAGCGTGGTATGAGGCTGCTGCTGCAACATTTATGCAGTGCTTGTGTAAATATTACAGCAATAGTAATGGAAGGTAATGCTAATCACCTATAGCAGCATACAGTATGTTTGTACGTCATTAAAGCGCAGAATGTGTAATACTTTGATTGTTCCTATGTTCAAAACGGAGCACTTAGTCTTGAGACTTGAAGCTGTGTACCTGCTGCCTACAGTGCTACAAAAGAGCACAGCCTGTATAAATAGAGTAAGGAAATGTTTGTTTTTCATGGCCTGTTACAGAAGGAATATGCCCTCTGCTGTGATCTGAGGACATGGAGGTGCTTTTTTTAAATGCTGGGTCAGTTTGCAACAAACAAATCTGAACCCTACGGTATTATCTGTTCCAACCTCTCTGCCACCATGGGTAGGAACA
Organism: Xiphophorus maculatus; assembly: GCF_002775205.1. Taxonomy (NCBI): domain Eukaryota; kingdom Metazoa; phylum Chordata; class Actinopteri; order Cyprinodontiformes; family Poeciliidae; genus Xiphophorus; species Xiphophorus maculatus. The sequence goes on along the minus strand of NC_036464.1, from coordinate 15,370,400 downwards.
AAGTCGTACCAAAAGACATCTGTGTGACATCCTATTAGATCTGCATGAGCCTGGAACGAGCCTCAAAGCAGTCAACAAGAATCTGGTTGAGTTATTTCAATGTGGAAGAATTATAAAGTCATCATTCACTTCCTTTGTCTAGGGCTTCATAAAAGATATTGTTGTTGGTACACATTTTGCACCAGGCTGTCTTAAAATTGACATTGAACATCTAACTGATTCCAGAAGGAATTAGGAGAAAGTTCTGCAGTAATATGAGAACAAAACCGGACTATTTGGGCTCAACTCAGAACTGCTGTGAATGCCCAGATGCAGAGTCTTCACCTACTCAGAATTATTGGGAAACATCTGGATCAGTTCATGTACCAAGAAATCTTGGACAAGAACTTTCTTCTCTCAGCCATAAACAACGAAGGATGACAATGACTACTCTTATTTTAGTGCTACATCAATTAGTCACTTTTTTGTATTAATGTGGTGGAACTGTTACAATCCTCTTTGATTTATTTATGGACATTACATACTAAACTTTAGCTGACTCTGACAGAGAAAAGCTTCTTGCTACTTAAACTAAATCTAAATTGCTTGCTCGGTGTGTCTCTATCTATCACTCACTCTTGAAGCAGCTAACGCTGGACAGTGTGTCAGACTTTCTCTATATGCTCATCTGTCATGGCTATCTACTCTGAACAGGCCTCCCAGAGCCTGACCTGGAAGTGGCCTTGCCGTCCTTTTTAACACCGGGCGGTCTTCCATTCATCTACATGTCCGCCTCTGTTTGCTGCCAGAGCAGCAAACAGAAAAGGGGGGGGGAGGCAACTCATCTGTGCGCCTGTAAATCATACTCGAATTCATTTTCTTCTCTCACTGAGTGCCGTTTTTATAGCTATATTATCATTAAGCAGACAGGCTTATCATCTCTTCTCTTTTTTTCCCTTCCACTGAATATATTAATGCGGCAAATTCCCGTGGATTATTGTAGCCGTCGGACAGATATCTGATTTTTAGAAGCAAATCCAAAACAATACGACGAGCTGTCGGGACTGAGATTGTTACATAAGTGACAGGCTGACTGCTCCGCTGCAGGAACTGTGAATGCCCAAATGCAGACTCCTCACCTACTCAGAATATAGACATTAAAGCCTTATATTTGGTAAACTTTCTGTATGTCTCCCGCAGCGCCACCAGCTTCCTCTGCTCTCCACCCTTTTTGTCCATTTTGTCTTTCTGATGCAGGTCTGTTGTTCAATACCCACCAGAACACAAGGAAAATACAGCACCTGGAGTCAAAAATTAAAACAGCTTCAAGTATACAAAATGTAATTTAAGCAAACCTTTTACTGAAACAATAACGAAACAAAAATAATCTTGCCTTCTGGGACGGAAACATTTCTGATGAAATTTTGTCCCCTGTGAGCAGCTAGAATACTGGCACAGCGTTGTGTTGTGAGTGCAGAAGCATAAGGTGGCTGCCTGAGCCTCATGTTAACTTAACAAGCTTCCACGGATTAAAGCAGTGCCTGCAATGATGACGTTTCCATAGTAACAGGCTCTCTGTGGTCTGAAAATCATTTCTTGGTAGACTGTGATTTGCAGCTCAATCTGCTGCTTCTGAGAATCCTCTTTCTGGATGTGTTTGAAACCCCCGATGTCCGACTGTTCCACAAATCGGCATCTCTTTCACCTTTTAGCATTCCTTCGTGCGGCTTCCAACGTCCGCATCATGCCCTCTCCTTCTGAGTCTGCATGGTCTGTGCTTACTACTTCCTCCTTCCATCCGTCCTTTCTGCATCTAATTCCTGAAAGCCACCTTCTTTCTAAAAGACTCTTCTTTGGTATTAAACTAATGCCTGCAGAGGAAAACCTCTCCTAATTAGGCCTGCCAGTGCTTCTGTCTAATCCAATCCAGATTTGCATGAGGTTTATCCCATCAGATTGAGGATAGTTGGAACAGGGCTCAGGCCACATCCTCATCATCAACTCTTTTATCCTCTATTTACAAAGCCGGCCAGTAATGTCAGAGCTATGCGGTCTTCAATTGACGCTATGCAAAACTGTCCGTTGCACTTTAAACGTCACCACATTTTTCATCTTACAACCTCTAGATTCTGGGTATTTTATTGAGATTGTCAGTTTTGATTTGTGATTCAAACTGTTGCATTTTCATGTGATCAGTTGCTGCAGAAACTTTCTAATCATGTATTCATTTAAGTCAGGTGTGCAGCAGGGAAATACCGAAAACATAGAGGACAGTAGGCCCTGAAGACCAGGACTGAGATCTAAACCGTTCCACTTTAGCTCTAGAATGAATATTTATAGTTGTTTTTATGCATGAAGGAGAACCTAAAGTCTAAGTCTTGTGCAGCCTTGAACTCTTTTATTTCCAAGACAACCTAGTGTTCAGTTCTACCAAAAGACTGTCACATTACTTCACAGTTCACTTCACAGTAAAGAGGATTTTGTATCCTATCATACATCACATTTGCTTGTAGGCTTAAATGTAAAACTCATCTGACCAGAGAAACTGGATTTTATATGACTTTCTTACAACAATGGCTTTTGCTTTTCTATAAAAACCAGATTTGTAAAGCCCACTAATGTTCTACTAGTCTGGCAAATCTTTGAGATCTTTACAAGACAGCCATATTTAAACTGAGCTTAAATGACATCCAGACTCTAGTTACTTATTAGGTGATTTCTGATGGTAATTGGTTAACTATTTTTTCAGGGGGTTCATTATAAATGCTCATCACTCTTTTCAGATTTTGAAAAAGAGGGTGAAGCATTAATGAAATACTGAAGCAATTAAATCAGTGCCAATAAGATGGATGATAAAAACCTAAAAAAAAAAAAGGTACACTGGGTTTAATTTGAAGCCGTTCCATTTACAACCTCACGAGTATTAAGGCTGCATGTGAAGTGATTCCAGACATCTTTTAAGATGTGTGACATCTGAGAGGTTATTCTTAACTTGTTTTCAAAAATAGTAGAATTTTTTTCCAGCAAAAAACATTTAAACTGCTGGTGCTTCATCTGATGCAGAAATGCAGGACCTTGTTAGCAACCTAGTAGCATCAGTGTCTGTGCATTTGAAGTACCATGTCACCAATAATCTATCAAAAGCCTCAAGAGGTGTTAAACTCCAAACCTTAGAGTGTGCACTCAGCGCGTTTTACTATCTTCTTACTGTCTGCCATTGATCTGAAGCCAATGATTTGCCACAAAGTGTCTATTCACCATTCATCGGGCCTTCTGATATCCGTGTCTAAGGATCCGATGTAAACTGGAAAGTCCTGAAGGATGACGCCCTTCCGCGAGCTGTGTGCAAGCCTTGGACTGCTAGTGTGGGTGTATTGTGCACACTTGTTTGCTCTTAGAAGTCTAAATTACAAGCTCCCCGGCTGCAGTGTTTGCTGTCTTAAGAGTGGGGTGATTCAATCAGCAGCTAGATTGATGAATCAACTGCAGAAATCAGCTCCAAATTACCCTGACATCTCTCTCGCTCAGCACACTGCTGACTTAAGAGCAGTCAGCTGCTGCCGCGTCTGAATGCAAATTCGAACGTCAGCCTGTTGTCTGCGTTGGCTTCCTAACTCTGAGTGTAAGGAGTGTTGACAGTTCTGAAGCTCTGCCTTCCTGTGCATGGACGCCTGGCTGAGAAATGACGCCCGTAGGCGCAGCGCTCCGGAGTAAAGACATCACACTGATTTAGGGATGTCTCAACGGGACAAATCTCTTTTCACTTCTGCGCTTCATTAGGCCACTCATAAAGGAAGGCAGATCAATGGTGGGAGGTAGAAGAGTCCCATCAAAAGTGAGGAAGGAAAGTAGATTAAAGGCTTGAAACTGCAGAAAATCAAAGTAGAAGTCCTCCTTTCTGAAGCGCAACTAATCCTTACAACGTTACTTGATGAATTCTGATCAGTGACAGTTCGGTTGGCTGTGAAACCAAACAGCTGGTAAATAAAGTGATCTCCGATGCTTAATGGCATCAAAACAAGCCAAATATTGCAATATTTGACATAGACACAGGTCAAAATAAAGAAGTTCCAACAATTTTTTTTTTTTTTTGCAACATAATTTTTAATGAGATCTCGTAATATTAAAAACATGCTCTATTTCTTATGTAAATAAAGTTTGCCTCATGAAGTGGCTGTTTACGATGCTAATGTTAAAACATGAAAGGAGTTAAACTGCTGCCCTGTTGTGCTAACTTGGATATGCTCAGTGAGAGCAATTTGGGTAAATGGAAGAAAAAAAATTTGACTAAGAAATTATTTGCAAGCATTGGAAAGAAAGACTGTTGTCTTATATTTAGCAGGCCTAATACAGATGTCCTCCCTTGAACAATAAATCAAAGTACATTAACTTCCACCCTATCATCTTATTTCGCCACCTCTCTGTCAAGCTTTTTATGACGAAGTATAATTAGTCTTTCATTAAAGCTCTTGGAAATTGTGCTAATGTACTCTGCTCTTCAGCTGACTCCACTTAAGCTGCAAATCGCCCGACAAAAGACAACAATAGCTGACAACTCAACACTGTGTCAGGACTTTGCTTTGCGGGAACTCAATTAGGGCCGCAGTAGCTGCAGGAGTCGGGAAGGTGACCGCAGACAGCAGAGAAAAAAAAAAAAATAGTCGGAGGAAACAGAAAGAGGTGCTGCTAGGTTGAAGTTAAGGCAATTCTGTTATCACTGGAGGCCAAATCACTCGTACAAATAAAGCAGAACACTAACATTTTCAGAGGAGTTGTTTTTATGAAAATTGCCTCTCACTACATAGCTAATGTTGAGCTCTCAAATGGAGGAAAATCTGGCTTTGCCTTGTGTGTACCTTTCAATTTCTTTAATGCATCTCTTAGACTTATCAAGGCTTTGTATTAAATTATACGGATAAACAACGGCTTAGACATGCGCTTACAGCTAATGCATAATATTACCATCCATTAAATTTGTTTCACAGGTCAGGAGAAACTAAAATAAAAAATGTAGATTTTTTTTGAAAGAAGTGAAAAAATGTCTTGGCCACCCCTGCTTAGTGATTGTTTGTTCCCCCTCTGGGAATAACCAATCTCCAGTACAAGCAATTCCACTCCAAAACAGTTGGTGGCAGCAGTGATATGTGCTGCCACCAACTATATTTATTCACTTGAAGAAAAATAATGAATTATTTGGAAAATGCAGATGTGGCTCTGGCACTAATCAGTTGGTGGTCATCACTGAGTGAGCAACGGTCTCAACCTGGCCATCCCTAAATAATTGTCAAAAAAAAAGACAGATATGGCTGGTTGTTGCAGCTGGTTGTTGAAACTTTGCTACTATACTGCTAACAAAAGCTCCTTGTTTGCTTTCAGAAACTAAAATAACCACACATTCAGACAACACGGGGAGTGTGAGACTTACTGTCGTTAGAGCCTTGATTTTCATCCCAGGTTCGCACATAATCATCCTGCAGAAACATTGATAAAAGGAAGTGGTGTTTTTAGCAGCTGCAAGGAAAAACAACAAAGTGTCGCAGGTAGTTTGAAAGATATCACATCCGAGCATCACACAGTGAAAGAAATGTGATTTCTTTTATCACTGCACACCAACTATGATGTGAAGGCTGGCGTGATAAGTGACTATCAGTCGAATAAAACAGGTACATTCTGCTCTCCATGTTTTATGTAAATAAGTTTAACAAATCTGCTGATAAGTGGGAAATATGCCATTATTGGGAACTTGTCTTTTAACTGGACTTCTTCCCCCACCCCCCGCATTTTAATTAGAACATTATTCGTTCTAATTAAATTGCAGGAGACAGGTGAATGGGAAAAAATAAATGACACACAAACTTATAGTAAAAGACAATGAATGGAGAGAAGAATTGTAAAAAAGCAGTAGATAAAAGGAAAGACAACTGACCTCAACCTCCTGGCGAAACGAGAGCAAAAAGAGAGAAAAGAGTCAGTTTCAGTAAAGAGAAAAAAATTAATTTCAAGTTCAGGTATAAAGCTGCATTCAGTGATATTACAGTTTGATGATGGAAACACACAATGTGTTCCTTCTGTGTAATTTAAATCTGTCAAAAAGGCAAGAAAAATGAAAAAAAAAAAGTTAACCTATAAGGACATTCCTTATCATAAGACTCGTACTACCAGTCAGATGTGAATAAAAACATGGGTTAGCAGTTATTTCAGTCTGGAAGAAGCCTAGAAAAATCATTCACACCAAAATCTCAAAACACCCACATTTGCAAACGCGTTAAAGCTCACATGATTAGATCTGCTTTAGATCAAACAACTCCCTCAGGCTAGGCTGCATATGTGAAGCTTTTGTGCATATTGCCGCATCTGATATGATACAAACATGAGTCATTTCAAAATATTTCCTGTTTAGCCACACAAGCAATCCTTAAGCGATGACTTACTCATCACTATAAACATTTACTGCACCGGAAGCAAGAGCCAGCGGCTCCTCAGGAGGCAATAATTCCCAAACATGTGAAATAAACAGCCTTCATTGAAGCAGGGATCGCAGCCACGACTTTTTATATTTGCACACAAACATGGACTTAAGCATTACTTAAGGTGCATTATGGAAGTTTTCACACCTTTTGTACTTTACCAAGTTAGTTTTCTTCCAACCACAAACTTCTGTTTGTTTTTGTGGGATTTTTATGCTGTAGATCAATACAAGATACTGCAGCAAATCTAGAAACTGTGCTCGTATTCAGGTCCCCAAAGTTAACACTTAGTAAACCTAATTTTCATTGCAACTAGAGCGACACATCTAGAAACATTTTTTAATCATTATTTGAAAAAACAGCTGAAGCCCAATCAGATTGGATGAAGATGATTTGTGAGAAACATATTTCAAGTTTTGCCACTAATTTTAATTTGGATTTACACATATATATACTGCTCAAAAAAATAAAGGGAACACTCAAATAACACATCCTAGATCTGAATGAAAGAAATATTCTCATTGAATACTTTGTTCTGTACAAAGTTCCATTTGCACAACAGCAGGTGAAATTGATTGTCAATCAGTGTTGCTTCCTAAGTGGACAGTTTGATTTCACAGAAGTTTGATTTACTTGGAGTTATATTGTGTTGTTTAAGTGTTCCCTTTATTTGTTTGAGCAGTGTATATATTCAGATCTAGAATTGTTCTTGCTTTGTGCCGTTGCCTTTCTAGAAGGTAATCTTCCTCTTATCTCAAGTTTTTTGCAGCCTCTATCAGATTTTCTTATTTACAATTGCCATGTGTTTAGCTTTCTATCCACTTTGAGCAGCTTCCCATTCCAACAATACTACCACCACCATGTTTCACTGTGGAGATAGTGTTTTCAGGTTCAGTCAAAGTACGGTTTCAAAATGTGCAGGACCACATTCCACCATGGTGGGAAAGTGCAAAAGTGACTTCTTTGCTCTTGCCGCTCTTTCACAAAGCCCATATTTGTGTACAACTAATAGTTTTCCTGTCAACAGATTCTCCCACTTGAGGTGTGAATCTCAGCTTTCCCACTGTTTCCATGTGTCTCTTGACCGTTGATTAATATTCTTCTTGCCTAGTCTGCCAGTAAACTTGTGCTTGTAACATCCTCCCATTTTAAGGTAATGGACTGAGTAGTATTCTGCAAGATGTTCGAAGGTTGAGATACTGTTTTTATGATCTAATTCTACATTTTTTTTAACCAAATCTTTTTCCATGATCTATCTGCTCTGTTCCTTTTGTCTTCATGATGCTGGAAGTCCACTAATGTTCTCTGACAGACAAAGACAAGATGTATATTTACTGATATTAGAACGGGGGTATTCTTATAGACTGGGTGACTTCTGAAGGCAGTTGATTGGGAATGAAGAGGGTTAGATATAAATGTGTGTCGGGGGCATGCTGTGGTGCCACAGGTGGTTAGCACGCCCCACGTTTGGAGGCCTCAGTCCTCGACGCGGACGTCACGGGTTCGACTCCCTGTCCCGGCGACCTTTGCCGCATGTCCTCCCCCCTCTCCTCGCCCTCTTTCCTGTCTGCCTACTGTAGCAAAAAATACGAGCCACTAGCGCCGCAAAAACTCTTCGGAGAAAAAAATGGAAAAAAAAAAGATATAAATGTGTGTCACACTTTCCATGTTCTTCCTTGTAAACATTTAGAAAAAACCATGTCTTTTGTTCCTTTCACTCCACAGCGTCGATCAATCACGTAAAATCCCAGGATACATAAATGTTTGTGGTACGTGGAAGACATCCAAGGGTATAAAGTGTATCCTCCACTTCCTGCAGTCCTTTTTATCACCAAAACATACACCTGCAGTGAGCTGTCTTTGTCGGCTGAGCTACATGAGTGATTGTCAGCTATGTTGTTCAACCTTGTCGGCTCTGACGGAGGCCAACATTACAGCCGGGTGAGACCTCAAACAGTTTACGACCTGGCCGTTAATCTGATGCCTCCCCTGCCTCCTTTATCGATGCCGCGGCTCCTGCATTATTTAGCAACCTTTCTGTATTTGTGCTCCTGCCAGCACAGATAAGGAAACCATCCTGCAGCACTGACAAGACTGAAAATCAATGATTTTATAAAAGAGAGGCAGCACAAAATGTATTTGGGGAAGAAATAAATTCTCCCTGAAGCTGAACACCGAGAGTGAGCTTGACGCATGGAGAGAGGTGACACAATGGGGAGGTTACACCGCGTGTATCTTCACAGACTGAAATGCAGGCGCGAAAAACAGCTAGGTTTAACACTGAAGTGATTAAAGGAAGTGATTAAAGGAGAGATAAAAACACTGAGCTATGTCCAGGAGCCGTAGGATCAAGCTGATAAGATCGCAAGAAACCGAGAAGCTTAGCATCTCTAACAAAGTGCCAAAATACTGAGTGACGGAGAATCCCAACCTTTGTGATGAAAAACATACAAACTCAGACCAAAGCAAGACAGAAACTGTATCTGTTCAGCTGCAGGACAGAAGAACAAACAGTCAGGTGGCTGAAATGTGAGCATACGACTTTGTGGGTCTGTTTGACAAACCGCTTGTGTTGCTGACAGGCATTTCTCAGCAAATGTCAGCTGTCAGCTGCAGCCTGTGTTCACCGGAGGGGTTTGTGCATTGCGCGCCGCTGCGTCATCAGCACCAAAGGACGCAGTAATAACCCTCTTCTGTAGCAAACTGCTGTTACCAGATGAAGGTTCCTACTCAACCTTTTCTAGCAATTACTGTAATATTGTCCTTTAGTGGATTCATTAGCCACAATCAAAAATCTCAACCGGGAAAACAATGTTTGAAGAATCCCAGGCGGCGATGCGATTTATGCTTTGTTTTATTTTATGTGTGGCTGTGAGAAGACAACACAAGCATAAGGGTTTTAATCGTATTTGTAAAAGTATTTCCAACCTTACTAGGATTAAAAACAAATACTGTCCTTGTCCAAAAGATTTCATACCTTGTTCTTTCCACTCTAAAAATACTGAGCAATTTATACAATATTTAGGATTATAATCATTTTGAAAGCTTTATGTAACCCTGAGTGGTTCCATCCTTCCTTCTGTCAGTCAGCGTTAGCTGTAACATCACTTTGCTTCTGTCCCACACTTTGTGTTCTCATGCAGCGTTTCATAATGCAGCTGGATTCCCAGCGAAGCGCTTTCGTTCCTACTTTCTGACAACACACAACTGACCGAATGTGGGAAAAAGAGACTGCAATGAAGCCTGATGGAATAGTTTATTAACCAACATTCCCTGCCTCCCAAACCGTGCCATCGTTTGACTGAATCACCAAAGACAGAAGCTGGTCTTAACTCGGTCTCGGGAGGAACCGAGTTTGCGTGTTCAGCTCACAGTTGTGTGACTGACTGCGAAAGGCGGTCAGAAGGACATGTAGCAAGAAAAGCAAATGATGCTGTGTGTTTCTCTCTGTAGCATAAGCTACATATATTCCTACGTTTTGTGGACCAAGTTGTTCAGCTGATAACAAACAGCAGAAGTCGTCTTGTATCTGTGAATTAGAAGGATACATTTGAATGTTCATGCAAACTTGTATTGTCTTGTTCAGCACAATATTTAGGATCTTGTTAAACAGTTATCAGTCAAGCCTGCAGTATTTCTTTAAAAACGTAATGTCATGAAACCTCTGGAACAATATACCAGAAACTCCACGTTAATTGTGCTGCAAAACCATACAGGCAACAACTTAAAACTAAGTATGTGAACATCACACAGGTAAAGTAGAAGAAGACTAAAATGACAAATATTCTGTAAACAATGAAGGCATAAAGTTCCCTTAACCAGACAAGTGAAAGTAAACCTGAAGGTACGGCTAAAGTTTCTTTCAGCCAGCACCTGTTTGACCACATTTTACTTCCATGCTACTTTTGTAAATCTTAATCTTAACTCTTGAGTTTTTGGCTCTTGAAAATTGCAGAACACTATCCTCTGCACCAGTGGTACCGAAGGTGTGGGGCACAAATCTCAAAATGATCTTTTTCTAATCAGACAAAAGTCCAGGCAGTTCCACAGACCTTCTGTGTTCATCACCTTCCAACATTTAAAATCCTCTGGTTTTAGTGATACATTTTATGATTTTTATCTTCTTTTTATTGATCAAGACACTTTTTGTATACAAATTAATATTCTTCAGGTGGTACTGATGCATCTTCAAAACATCAACTTAACATACGGGACTTTTGAAACCATACGACTAAGCATTTCATTTATTTTACTTAAATCAACATTCATAAAACAAAAATCAGCCAAGTTAGTATTTCAGGTAGCTGGATTAAATGACTCCCAAACAAAATATACAATTCATTATTTAAAGAAAAACAGAAAGCCACTCTGAGGTTGTCGGCACTATAATATATAATACTGCATTCAACATCACTCAATTCCTCCCACCTAGCGTTTTTCATAAGCACTCACTAGCTGTTCACAGCTTCTCTGACTTGGTGTCACACAGAGCATGGCAGAGATGAAACAAAGCTCCCTCCCTCACCAATATTCTCATTCCATACATTCTCTTATCTTCAGTGCGCACTGAGCTGCAGGGCATGAGACACAAACCTCCTTATTCCTGCACGCAAGAGGACTCTAAGAGGATGCTTCGCGATCACAGCGCATAAGCATGAAATGATGAGGGGATGGAGGAGCGGGTTATACAAGACAGCTTTGAGTGATGGGTAAATAAAAGGTGAAGCAGAGGTGAGAACATTCTGGGAACTGATGAATACTTAAAATGAGAGCGAAGGCAACAAAACTCCTTCTGTTTTCATGTGAATTCAAGTTCTCGACAAGAGCAATTAAATTTTTAATCTTGTATGCTTATGTTATTTTTCCTCTCCTATAATATTAAAAAAATGTCTAAAATGGAACAATCTTGAATACTGCGACCACTTTTGAATACATTTTTTAATTTTTTGAAACATTTTTGTCCACCAGTGAAACACTTAATGGAAACCCTAACAATTAAAAAAGTTTCGCAGATGTATTGTAAAATTTGTACTTTATTTGTGCTTTATTTTATAACCTAGGCAACACTCTGCTGTATGTTTGACTGGAAATATTGAATGACTGGGATTTTGTTTCGTCCCGACAGTTACAGTTTCTGAGTGAGTTGGCAATAACACTCCCAGACAGCGGGTGGCACCAAATATGACTGAAAAAAGAATGACAGGTCATACAACAGGCAATTTCATAAAGAACTATTTTTAAGGATAAATGTGCTTTTTTTTTTACCAACATGGATGGTTTAATGTTCAGGGACAATGACACACAAACTCAATTGATAATTCTCATGAGAAATTAATTTCTTCTTTCTTCTAAGTTCTTTTCTTCTTCTCCTCTTCTGTTATTATTACATCATCGCTCTCCCAAACAGGCATGAATATGTCTGTGATTGCTCACAAGGTCCATGGAGAACATTCCATGTGAGGGAAAACAGAGGTCCATTTCTATTAACCTTTGGCCATTCGGCTGGACGAGGAACAATATTATAAAATAAATCTCCAACCCTCTCACTGCTGGAGAAACGCATCAAAGAGTGGCATCTTGGGGTCACCAAGTCACCGTAACACGCATTAGAAGATATCTGCATGCTAATTGGTTGTTTTGGGAGTGAAGCTATAAAGAAAATTTTTTTTCTGACCTCACATTAGAAACTGAGATGAATTAATTTTGTTAAACTCCAGTGTGGTTTTAAGTAAAACAATGCAGTTTAATCGGATGAGGCTTAGGTTGAACTTTTCAGGAATAAACACTCACAGGTGCGTCTGGTGTAAAACAATGGAGGAAGATGCAGAAAAGCCCTTTAATGCTTACTCTAAAGTATGATGGAGGATCTGTGATGCTGCGGGCCTGTTTGTCTCCAAGTGGTCTGGAAAACGTGTTCATTTAATGCAGAACAAATATTTCAAATATATTAGACTAAATACTTCCAGTCCTTGAGAGCCACTGTCCTGCAATTTACAAATATTTTTGTTCAAACAAATGTGAATAAAATGAACAGCTCATTCTGCAGGCTTCTGCAGAATGTAATATTATGATATTCATATGTGGTGGAGCATGAAAAAGTCACAGGACACTGGCTGTCAAGACTTGAGTTAGACTTCCTTGATGTGGGGAGATTGTGCAAATATCCCTCTGTCTGCATGCTCCAATCTTAAAATGTTATGTGTCCTGCTTGCAAAATAGGGTTTTATAAAGTTTTATCACCAAGGTCACCAGCAAGTGTGGTAGGAAAATATGAGTCATTTTAATCAAAATGCCTAAAAGAACTAACATACTTTAAGCCGAGGATCAAATAGGCATAGGTCAGTTACTGATATAAAGGTATTCAGATGGTTTAGGGATGCTATATCCTCCCTCTCCATCACCGTCTCGGTCAGCTGGATTTAAGGAGGTACCTAAATGTTTGCCTGGTCCTGGAAAACACGAGCTGTTATTGTGTCGACATCAGACCTCAGGCAACATGGTGATGTGGTTGTCAGTACCTAAATGCTACTCTGATTTCAGTCTGGTCTCCTAAGGCTTCACCGGGCTTTATATGTTCCCTCTGTGTCTTCAAGTGCTCAAATCTTTTCTCACAGAATCAAAAGAAACATGCAGTTGGCCAAGAGCGAGTCTGTACATGCACGGTTGTCTCCGTGTTGGCCCCGTTATGGATTTTGAGATACTTTTTTTGACCTTGCTGATTTGCAGACCACACAAACACGCAGAAAGAGACACAAAAATTCCACTTGTCCCACAAAATGTCTGTGCACTGAGGCAGGCCCTGTACTCACTGTCTATAAATAACAGTGGCCCTTGTGCCCCTCAGGGCCCCTGTGGGGAATAAGAAAACAGTCTGCAACTCACAAGAGAATCAGGTACAAACAGCAAGACCCTTCACACTCCACTGGAGACACCAGACTCGATGGAAAACAAGACTTGTACGGCAATGGAAAATCAATGGAGTTGCCTAGGTGAGCGATACGAGAAGGATGAGAATCGGGCCCCGTGATTTGAGGGAGAAGCGGCTAAAAGAAGGTATCTGAATAAGAGGCACAAATAGAACCACGCTAAGAGGGCTAAATTTGGCTCCTTCAGAGGAACAGCAGACTGGGAATGACATTCATTGAGATACTGGTGGAATTTGGGCGGATAACAACGCAAAGAATCCACAAACACCAACACATTTTAATAAAATCCCAACACTGGATGTCCTTGGTTCCCGTTTATGCCTATTTAAGGTTGGCCATTCCTTGTCTTGTTTTAGCTCAGAAAAACACTTTCTTTTTGCCCTAAATTTAGCTTAGTCAAAGATGCTGAAAGTCTGGCTTTCTTAGAGCATTTGATCAACCCGGGCTATCTTTCTGTCCAACATTTAGACATCATTAAACATCTACAGGTAGATGTAACTGACACATTTCAATCTGGACTTAATCCTGCAGCTCTCTATTGTTCTCTATTTGTGACTGTGGTGATCTACCCAGCTTTCATTGAAAAACTTTGTCATGCTTTCATGCTTTCACAGATGCATTATATTTGATGACCTGACCCAGCCAAGATAAGAAGGGAGTGACTTCAGAAGCAAACTGTGAATGTCCTTGAGCTGCCCAGCCAGAAGCCGGACTTAAATCCACTTTGGCAAGTGGCCGTCTTCCCGTGCTGCCATGCCAATCTGACTGAGTTTAAAAGGATCTTTAGAAAAAAACAGGTGAAAAGTACGCCCCAAAACAGATGTGCCAAACTGGGAAAAACATAACCAAGAAGACTTTAGACAACGCTTCAACAAAATATTATACCATGGGTGCAAATGCTTATAAAATACTGAGTTCACAAGCTGGGCAAAATGAAATGTGCACGGCTGTTCCTGTCTCATGGAAGAACAGTGTGTATATCTTAGGGAAAAATCCTCAAATGTGTTTTAGAATAAGCCTGAAATGTAAGTAAATCTGAAAAGGTTAAGGAATCGTAACCTTAAGGAAGATGAATACTTTCTGGTGTTGCCGTATATAAAATATATATGCAGAGTTGCTATGTGCGTGTGCCTAACTTGTTTTTTCCTGAGTTTTATTACTGTTAACACATTGCTAGCAAGGGTTCTCCCTGAGGCCCGAACAACTGGGTTTCTGCTGTTATTTGATCAAAACCTTTTGCATCAACAACTGAAGCTCCAGAATCTGAACTCACACTGGTTGTTAGTCAGGCTGCTTCGGGCCAAACATCGGTAATGGTAGAGACAACCACTGTGGCTAAAGATCTTATGGGACCTACTGCCATGTCTGGTTTAATATCCTTAATTTAAATCTGCATAACACCTCCAACTCCATTAAAATTACATTAGAGTTTTAATATTGATAAACAAAGCTGTCCCACAGCATGAGAGGACTTAAAGACCCTCAAACCAACAGCGGCTAGAAAGAACTAGCGCTGTCATGAAAGTTGTTTACAAATGAGCACTTTCTATTGATCAGAGCTAATAATGCAAAACAAAACTCCTACATAGTAATATACAGTATGTAGATCAGTGTAGTTTAGACTTGGGCGGACTTGCAGAAAATGAGAAATGGTCAAAATCACAAAAAAGATACAATGCTTTCACACCTAAAATAATGCAAAGAAAACAAGTTCATGTTCTTTTAGAAACAACAATACTAATGTTTTAACTCAGGAAGAGTTCAGAAATCAATATTTGGTGGAATAACAAGGCTCTTCAATTTTATATGTTGGGCAGAAACTTCAGTTTTTGTCTGACCTGACCAGAGAACCCTCTGCCATGTGTTGTCTGTACCCCCTCCATAACCTCTGCATGAACAGAATACAAATAAATGCTACGTTTTACATTTACACAAAACATGCATTGTTGTCATTTCACTTCACAGCTATGTACGTTTTGTGTTGTGTACACTTTTGCAGTTATCCTTATGTTTGCATAGAAAAAGAAATGACACACCAATTTGATAAATGTATGATGTTCTGAACATCAATTTGGATCTACCAGCTAATTTAAAATAACTGGCCTGTCTTTACAAAGCCTGTGCCTTCAGCTGTGGTTTAACTCCTAATGAAAGACTGTGTCTCTTCGGTCTTCAGTGCGATCACAGCCCTGCTACACCCCTCCTACCCAGCCAAGACACCCTACAGAGCCACCGCTAGTCATTTCAAGCCCTGAACAGTGCTGAATGGACCACCCATGCCCGAACAGTTGGACACAATTATGATGCAGTCCATCTGCCTTTGCTGCAGAGTTTCTGGATGTTCGAGGCCGAAATAAGAACCTGGAATATGATAAGGAGTGACTCATGGCCAGGGCGAAAGCATGGCTAGGAAGACTAATGGGTTTCAGATAAGCTGTTATCATCACCCATGTTATTAATGCATCTGAGGGAGTCTGGTTGAACATCAGGGAACGCTGGGTGGCTCAGCCAGACTGGGCTCCATTGCTGATAATTTACTGCTACTACAGTTTGTCTTTAATGGAGTATTTGGCTCTGTTGCTGCAGATGCCATTATCCACAATTATGCTTTGTACACTGCAGTGTAATGATAAAACACTGTGATGAACATATATACAGAGGTTTATAAAGGCCTAATGCCAGTAAATGCAAATGAAGAGTAAAAAAAACATTGCAAAGGTAAAAACATTTTAAAAAGTTATCGAAATGTAAACCAAATAAATATCACATATTATTCATAACTGTTAAAAGCTTCAGCTACTGCCACCTCTTTGCACACTGAGCCCACTGACACTGATGAGGGGTCTGATGTTTTTGTATTTAGGCACAAAGGATTTACTGCTCATTAACGACAAACCTGAATGGAGAACAGGTGCAGGAAGGCTCAGTGCTGGATGCTTCCTGGCCGCCTGACTGCTGGGGTGTGCCTTTTCAGGATAAGGATTTAACAAACACACCCAGATGGCACCAAACCCTTTTGGATGTCTCTGTTTTGGCATGTGTGATGTGTGAAAGTAAAGATGACCTGCACAATCTAGCATGTCGCGTATAATGAGCGTTCTTTTGATTGCACTCGATTTGTGGTTTAATCTTAGATCCGGAGAATTATTGCGGTAAAAACAACGGCCTATCTTCAGTGTACTTAATTTTACCGTAATGTTGTCTTTAATGGTCTTTGTATGACAATCTGCAGCTCATCCAAAAGGCTTCTGTCAGAGAGAACCGACACCAGAAAATGGATCACATCACACCAGCCCTTAAATATTTGCTGGCTTCTTGTTTGATAGATGTTAAAAACCAGGTCATCGGCTTTAGGGTACTGAGCCGTTATGTGCTTAAAAATATTTCTGAGTTGCTTCTCGGGTATGAACCATGACGAGCCCTCAGTTTTGGTCCAGTATTCCCAGGACCAGAACTAAACAAGGTGAGGCAGCATATGGTTTTGATTACCCTCCCTTGATCTCCAGGGAGATTCTGGATGAATCTCCCTTTGCATTTGTTCCTTCATTTTTTCTGTAAACTTTTTCTTATAAGTTTACAGAAAAATAAGAAAATTTGGTTTGATTTGTTAGTTGCAAATATTACATGTTTTTAATTTTAAAAGAACTATTTTTACATTTTATAAGAATCGAGAAATTGGATGATGACGGGAATTGGCCTATTTCACACTTGACATGTCCTATTGCTTAAAAGTCCATGTTTGTCCAGTCAGTGAATGCACCATACCTTCATGCTAACAGGTTGTTGTAGCGACAATGGTGTGGAAGTCGGTACTGAGAGAAGATTCAAAGATAAGTTTAAGTACTGATGGATTTAAAAATGAAGCCAGAGGAAACAGAAAACTTGTTACAAACTCATGGAAAGGAGACTGTGCTGTAAGCAGAGGATATGTGCTGCTCAACCAGGCAACAAGAAAAGAGAATCAGATTTCAGCAGATAACAGGAAGGCTGGATGTATTACATTGTTCTAATGAAAATATATCTCATATTGATTTTTGCTCCTGGACAGCACACACCTTTACAAGACTTGTAAGGCAATGGAAAATCAATGGAGTTGCCTAGGTGATATATGTGTATAGGCATATGTACATGTATTTAAGTAACCAACACAGTAAAGGTTTGTTATCAAAGAAAAAGAATTTTAAAGTTTGTCATCTTTCATCCTTCAAGCTTACTGTGGGACTTGTGCTAGCCTTGAGGGAACTCACTTCTAATTTGGTAAGACTAAAAGAAATCTCACAGCCTAAATGCACTGCGCTGAAAAACTGCGCTGTGTCAAAGAAAAAACACAATTTGTGGCCATCATCAGTAAATAAATAAAACAACATTTGGTTCCAGGCGTGCAATGCTGGAAAAACAGAATAAATGACCATACATCACTGTTACTGTTACTTAAACTCAAACTGACACTAATGATGTTATTGTGTATAAAATAAAGTCGTAGATTTGCATTCATTTCCCACAGCCGTCTTTCCTGTTGCCCGGTTTATCTTTTCTTTTTTTTTTCCTTAGGATTTAGTGCATTAGTGGAATGAAATGTTGAGTGCACCTGTCAGATTAAAGGATTGAAGGTATCCCCCCTTTATTGTTTGTTGACTGTTACTGTTAAATTTAATCGCCTTGTCTTCCTGTGAAATAAATTGCATTGGAGCGTGGGAGCTGTTTTTTACTTGAAGCGAAAGAGCCTCTTATCCCGATTCTGCTTTTACATCCCGCGGAAGAATAAATATGAAATATTTACAGTGCGCCCTGCACACAGTCTGCAGCCGGTGCTGTGTGTTTGTGTTTATCTGAGTGCATACATGTGAAAGGATGGAGTGGCAGAGCTTCTCTTGTTGTGTGGCTTTTGATTATTGCTTCCTTGACTTGGATCTGTAATATTCCAGCTCTAATATCTCAGAGGAATATGTGCATCAGCATCAATTTATTTCTTTATATTTGTGTCATTGGCAGTAATTTGCACATCAACACACACCCATAAGCTTAAACTAGTTATTTTGTGATTCTTTTTTTTTTTTTTTAGCTCAAAGGCCAAGATGAAGCACAGCCAATTAAAGGTTCATTACATTTACTGCTAGGCACTGCTCATTAAGAATAATGATACAAGCGGTGTAATTTCAGCGGCGGAAGTTCACAGTTTTAATGATTTCGAGAAACTTAACCAAAAGGATGCTTTTTATTTTCTTTCTCTCGTTCCCTCCCTAAAGCGAAGCTGGTTAAGGGGATAGAGTCATCAAACTCCCAGGGATCTATCCTCCATCTCAGTGCAGGGGAAGCTGTTGCTACAGCAGCCAGCTGAAATCAAAGTGGTTTCCATCTGCGATTCCCGCAGGAGGTTTAGCGCCTCGCTTCTCTGATGTTTTTCCCTGTTATCTTTATGATCACCAGAGACGCCACCACTCTTTACTGCACAGGCGTCAAAATCCTGTTTATACGCTTGCGTAAGTATTAGTGGTGATCACATATCCGTAAACATCTGAATGCGCGCGTTGAAACTGTGCCGGTCATGAAAGTGATAGCTGTCAGGGTTGCTTGTGTTGTTGAGAAACTCAAGACACAGGGGGAAGCAGAGCAGGGGACATCTTTGTGGTGAAAGGAAAGTTTTTAAAGGGTTAAATTTGGTTTCAGAGGCTCAGGTAAACCTTATAAGAGGTTAATGTCATACCTGCAGTAGATAACTGGTCTGATTTCTTTGCTTAGTATAAATCCGGATTAGTTGGACCAGGGATCTGAAGCTAACCCCTTAAAACAGTCTGCTGTCTTAACACAGCCTCAATCTTGGTTTATACAAAAGCTATTTTAAGACCCTTTAAACCATTGCCATGTTTGCACTGGACCGTTATTTACACAGACACTGATACTTACGCAGCTAATGGAGGGAAGAGGCTGTGCACCACCAGTATGGGTCCTGTGTGAAACATGTCTAAAGAAAAGAAGTGTTTCCTTTCAGAATTACTGCCCGATATAAATATAAATGGTGTGAAAGGTAAACATTTCTGTGGTCTAAGTAATTATTTTATTTATTTTTACACTGCCTTCTTTTTTGTAAATTAGTGGTGATGTAGCAATGAGATTTAAGCACTATTTTGTGGAAAAGTAACATTCACTGATATTTTCAACCACAAATACACTTGATGTTTAATGTTTGGTTAAAGAGTTTAACCAGCATGGAATATTCAAATGTAGATACAATTAGTCCCTATTTTGTTGTATTTACACTTTTCTAGTTCTGAGTCGGTCCCAATACATTGAAGTTGTACATTTTTATAAAATGATAAAAGGCTAAAAGGTTTTCTTCGTCTCAAAGTCTGAACCACATGCGATACAAAATCAGGAATAAATTGTGAAAAACCCATCTAACGTTTATAAGAAGCTTGGAAGTAGATAACCAGCAAGTTGTGATATTCTCATAGTATTTACTAACTGTTCTTATCTTGTCTTGAACAAGACAAGATAAGAACAGTGTTTCCTTTTTCTAACAAATAACTGATTTAAGCATTAAGCTTCAATGCTTCAATCTCATTGGAGCTCATAATAACAGCTTGCCTTCCTCATTTCAGGAAGTGACAAACTGACGTATGATGTCAGAGATGCTCCTCTTTAAGTATAATGAGAAATATTGCGCCGTTTTATGTTGCAAAATCAAGTGCGACAAGATCCTGTTGCAAATTAGGTCGTTAATCTGACTGGAAACATCTTACATGTTCTTTTGTCCTTACATGTTTCATGCAGGAAGATTATTGGTGCTACACTGTCTCTAAGCTGCATTTCCTATAAATAATTCTTGGTTTTTCTTGTGTCCATTTTTGTGGTTGTGACTCCAGCTTAAAGGTTTATAATAAAAAGCATTATGATATTTTTGTTTTTGGACTTGTTTTAAAAAGCCACTTTGGTTGTGGCTCTTCTCAAGACCTAGACCAGCTGACCAAAATTTAAAATAAACAATTAATAAAATACAGAGTTATCCACTGCAAGATATTAACTCATAATAACTTTTTTTCAAAATCAATTCCTATGAAGTGTGAACATGTTCCAGTTGTGATTGCCTTTCAATTGATTCATAGCTGTTTTTCTCTTTGAACCACCAACCAAGATGTGCTGAATTCAGAAGGTCATTGCAGGTGAGGCGAACATTTCATATCAAAACTGTTTAAATATAGATCGGCACCCAATGAGTCATAATCCCACAGTAATTCCAATTTAATCTTCCCATGTGCACAATTTCATTACTTCCTCGCAGTCCCAGGGGACATGTGTTAATCTTTAGGTAATTACAGTAAATCTAAACCTCTCTCTTTGTTTCAGGTCTTCGTTTTCAGGAGGTTTTTGCTATACTGACACTACAGTCTTGCTAGCATAAAAATAAGCATATCCTAAGCATATCCTCACACACTCTCTGCTACTTCTATTTCTAATCCAATAATAACACATTTCACGTGCGGCATGCAGTCCCTCAGGATCAATTAAAACCAAATTAGCATCGGTCATATGCAACCTAATCCAGCTGCAATATACTGTCCAGATCCTGTTGGGGATCATTAGTAATCATTTCACAGAGCTGGAGGCAGAGGTGCATCCATACGTCCATAGACACAGTAATTTATCACCAGGCGTAGCCTGCAGGCTTTAATCAATTCCAGTAACCCAGATCAGTCCGTTCAATAGCTGCATGTGTGCACGTCAACCAATCAATCAGGTGCACTATGTCTTAATTGTTAAATTATCTTGTTTGTGAAATCCCTGGAGCCACATATGAGGGGGAAAATTTAACTGCGAGGGGCAGTATGATGATTTGGGCCCATACTGCCAAGCAGAAACAAAAACTTAATTGCCTTCTATTAGAAACAAACAAACAAACAAAAAAACATTGCAGGAAGTGAGAGGATGAGTGAGGCAGAATGGTGTGTGTTTATAATATCTCATAAGTTTTCTGACAACATCCAACTTTGACTACCCAGATTTCCCTGGGATGAGTTATTTTTTTTTTTAAAGCTATAAATACTCCTCTCTCAAAAACATTTCGCTTCCAAACAAGCAAGGCAATTAGAAATCACAATGCCAGTAGCTGAATCAAACTCTTCAATAGTCATTTATTCGTGATCCAGGAGTGTGGCTGGCTGCAAAACTGCAGAAAGAACCAAGTTTGTGTGAAAAGACGGGAGTAAACATGGCAGCGCATCCACACCGCATTCATTCGACACTTACGTCTCTGAAGCGATTCCAGTGCTTGATCTTGCGGCTGTACTGTGAAATGGTGGACAGCCACTGCTCGTCTTCCATGAAATTCCCGGATTTCTCCGCTTCTCGGACGCTCTTCACGTCCGCCTGCAAGGTGGACCCCGCGACCATCAGCAGCGGGGCGAGAAGGCACACCATATCCGACATTTCCACCATGTTTTACCGGAGAGGTGGAAGAGGGGGTGGGGGGGAGAAAAACACGCACACAGGACACCTCCTCGCACGAAGCAACACCGTCTGTCGGCTCTCCTCTTCTGGAAGGCGGCGGATGCTGAGGCTGGACGGAAAGCGCCACCTGATTAGCCTGTAAGATGCTCCTGCAGATGGGAGGGAGGCAGACGGAGTGAGGAAGGGAGGTTTGACGGTGGTAAATAAAGTGAGTCCGCCCTCAGGCTGCTGTGAGACACCTTTTGTTATTTCTCGACGTGAAAACTTTTGATTTATGCTCACTTTCTGTCAGAGCTACAAGCTGCTAAATAACTTTGAACATATACATGTAGCTTTTTTTTTTTTTTTTTTTTTTTTTTTTTTACAAAAAGAAAAACCTAAAACGTGTTGTATTTGCTAATAGCTCTCTTTTTAGATATTGTGGAACTGCTACTCTCTGGAATAACAACTGCAAGTTTACAGCGAATCAAAAAAAAAATTCCCACTCTTCTTTTCAAATTTGCTAAAGCTCATTCAGACAGGATGGAGGACGCCTGCAGAGAGCACAGTGCTATTCTTACCACATATTATTAATTAGATTTAGGTCTAAACTTTGACTGGGCCATTCCTACAAATTAATATGATTTGATCTAAACCCTTCCATTGTTGTGATAGCTCTACATTCGCTCTGTTCTTTAAGCCTGTGATGTATTCTTTGGGTTTTATTAGTCTTGGGATGTTTTCAAACTAAGATAGTCCAGGGAACTCAGGTATAATTAGGCGAGGAATGTCGAAAGACTTCCCATCTTCACTTGGTTGGGTTTATTTTCACATTGAGTCAAACTGGATGTCATCCAGTTGCTTGTATGTGGTGCACAAGTAACTGGTTGGTATGAGCAGCGAGAGAGGCACATTACTCTATGCAGATGGGTTGTATAAGCCGGAGACGGAGAAACTATAAGACATCCAAGATTTAAGCATTTTTAGATCACATATCATGTCCGCATCTCTTCCTCTGTTTGCTTTGCATTTCCTTTCAAAGCGAACAGCTCAGGTGTTCGTTGTCAATTGAACTGAGACTTAGGTTTTCAGGTGGATGAGAGCTAGCTTGTTTGGACGAGGTTACACACCTGTCCACTTGAAGTTGACCATCAACACCAGCAGATTTTTTTCAAACAGTGGTTTATGCCTTTGGCCAGATGCATCCTTTTGAAAGTGATTTCTTGCACCACTGCACCGTGTTAGCTCGCTCTATGTTCATCCATGGAGAGATCCACCAAACGACAGCTTGTTACTGAAATGCCGGATTAACTGATGCCATTTGATCCCCAGTGGAGTGTCTTGAGCCTGTCCTAATGAGGGCAGGCGCCCAACAAGGGGTCATCTAATCTTTTGGCTCAACCTGATCAAGTTCGAGGAAAGATAAGGAGACAAGAAGAGGTTTGAGCTAAGCATGTATATGTTTATTCAGCACAAGTAACTATGAAAAGATTACCTTCTGGACACAATTGAGCTTGCAGGCACTTTAACAGATGTAAAAGTCTTACACGTGTGTGCTCATTAGTCATGCTAAATGGTCAGGTGGGAAATGAAATATAACCAAATAACCACAATACAGTTATTGGGAGTTTTCCTTTCTCGAAACGAATTCAACGTGTGGTCTTCCTCTGACCTATTTAAGGTCAGAGGACCAACAGCTGCAACCTGCTTTGCTCCCAGAGATTTTATTTAAAAATAATCAATCAAAGAAAAACTTTTGGGGGTTAAATGATGTCCTAGTTTGGTCATGTTTTCGCAACAGAAAAGGAACAATAGAGCACAGCAACAATTCTCATGTCATTCACAAAGCGTCATTATAGACATTGTAATTTTAAAGGATCAGACCCGTGAGTGGTTTTTATGTAATGTCGAACAAAACAAAATAATCTCTATAAGTGTTGCAGTGCAGATTTTGTTTGACTGTAACTGGCTGCAGCTTGGTTAACAGAGCTGAGTGTGATGTCTTTACCACTGATGGTTCAGGTGTTTAATCTCAGTCCCTCAAAATGTGCCACAGTTCATCACCCAAGTTCTCCTCGCGTCATACATATGCCTCGTTTCCGCTGAGTGGTACGGCATGAGTCAGTGCAGTTCGGTAAGCTATTTTGCCGACTTGTGCCGTACCAGAGGTCGGCAAAATTGCCATATTGCCGTGGAAACAAGGCATTAGCGTGTTATCTCTGGTTTTCCACTTTCTGAGGTACAATAGCTCTTATCTCTTCAGAGTGAAATTATTCTAAGACTATCTGTAGGTTTATCTATTTATATTGATTGTGTCACATATTTTAAATGCATGGAGTTTTTTTTTTAATCTAATCTTGTGAACCTGCAATTATTTTTAATCCTCATACTTGACTGTTACTGCAGTGGTAGTTTTTGTGTTTGAATGATTTTTCTATGCACTATTTCTGTAAGAGCCTTTGAGACATTTCTGGGATATTTTTTGAAAATTGTCTTCTTCTTCCTGAGGATTGGTCATTTAAGGGGCTAGAAGAGTTTTATACCTGGTATTGTGCTCACCTCGGAATGGTGTTCATTCTGGGAGTGGCTCTGATTTCCATATGGGTGAGAGACTGACCATCCTAACCCCATTATCAGTCAGTTCACCAAACCTTCACCAAGCTAAATGTTTCCCATGAGGTCCAGTCTGATTGTCTGAGTCCAGTGAGACTATTTTGGGAAAACCCTCTATTTGGTTTCCATCAACACTGCATGCCTTTCTAGTCCTGCAATGCAAGAGAATATACTTTTTCTGTGCAAACCCCTGACAGACTGTGTTTTCTATCATTTCACTGGGAACCTCTCTTAGCCACAGCTGGAAAATGAACCATACTGTTTTCTCAGAGGAACCGGCTGATACTTTGGGTTCTGTGGTGTTCTGACAGAGAAAGAGAAACATAAAGTTAGCTTATTTTTTTCTCCCTGTTTGCTGGGAGGCTCATATCCAAGCAATATGTTACTGATGCTTCCAGTCAAACTTGAGGTGACAGACGTGAAGGAGCAAACTTGGATCCTCACCCCCTTTACCCTGAAAAGTTTGCATAGAAATCATATAAATACAAAGGATATTTTCCTCTTAAAGTTTTTGAAAACCCAACAAAGTCAGATTAACCATTAAAGTCTAGTTTGTCAAAGAAGTAGACTTGGGTAAGTGCTTTTCCAGACACTTAGCCATATTAATTCCTATCAGTATAAGTAGATGTTCTAAATTGATACGACATAGATTAAGATTGATTACACAATAGTATGAGTTTATGCTGTGTTGGTTTTTGCTACATTTGCACAGGGCTGCTAAAGAGAGTGGGAGAAAAAGCAGCCAACTAAGTCCTGAGCAGTTCTGAACCATTAAACCAATACTGAATAATGCAAATATTTCTAAACTAGGAGATTGTAGTTCACTTAAGGACAGACAGATATGTGAATACCTTGTAATTATTATATGATTCCTTTTCTAGGTAGTGATGTTTAGTTACCCAGTAGAGGGTATATAAGGACTCTTACTCCAGCCAATGTACCAACAGGATTTTGGCTTGTATTATTAATGAAACTTGTTCAGAGAAATGGCAGTACAAATACTATGAATCCATCTCCTATGGGATTTTGATGTTACACTGGTAGAAAATGCGACCAAACCTTTAATTTATTAAAAATGTTCCTGTTGATGTTTGTTGTTGCTGTAGTGAAAAGACAATGGCTCATCATAACACTTTGTTAAGCACTGCGTCTCGGCTGAAAAAAGTAACTTACACAGCATTATGCAGCCACTATCATATGTGACCATGGGTCACAGAGTGTCAGCTTTTCTAAACATATAAAGTTGCATTTAGGCTTAAAACATCTATTTAGATTTTATCAGACCAGAACATCTTCTTGTTCACTTTGTCCTCCACATGAGTTGGCAAACTGCAAACAGGACTTCTAATGTCTTTTATGTTTTTGTTTAATGTTTTTATTTAAGGGTCATTGTTTTTGCAGAACTTTTGTACTTTAACATAAAAGGGCTTTTTTCGGTAATTTTGTTTGACTTATTTGTGAAAGCAATGAAAAAAGCAACACGTAAGGTGGTAACACTGTGGTGTAACTTTCACAATACAATTGTTATAGTATTGTGAAAACCTTTAAGTCTGAGCTTAGATTTTAAAAAATTCTATCATAATGATATAAGAAAAAGAGAATATTAATCTAGAAATGGGCTAATATCTGGAGTAAAGCCCGTTTGAAAATGGCATGTAAAAATGTTAGGGCTCTGATAAAGAAGAGCACACCTCAGCAAAAATTGCCACACATCAGAGTTTGGCCTCCCCTGAGAGAGCTGCTCTCTTTCTGCTTCCTCCAGCAATAAATCAAAACCTATATGTAATTCTGTTCGAGCTGCAGCTCCGGGTGATGCAGACTCTAAAGCTACAGAGAGTCTTGAATCCAGCATTGAAGGATCCAATGACAAACAAGAGAATCATATGACAGAGAAATGACATGCTTACAAGATGAGGTATTTGACAAGGAGATGGAAAGCTTCACTGTCATCTTTGTTGAAATAATCCCCTCATTATTACAGAACCATGTCGTTGCTATACTCACAACCATTAAAAAAACACATAAAAACCACTGAAATCTGAATTAATGTTGGCATTTTTATACAAAGGTTGAAAAAGAAGCAGACATATGGTGCAAAAATTACATTTATTTCTTTGTTACATTCAGGTTTGAGTAAATAACTGCTCAGTAGAAATTGTCCTTATACATAACCATTTAGCCGGAGATCCAGCGCACATAAATTACATCAGCTCAGGCTGCCCAGAAAAACAGCTCTCCAAGGCTAATATGAATTGCAAAACAGTCTCTCCCTTTTCACGTTTACATTTTTTTTTCTCATAACAGAATGAAGGTAAACAAAGATAAGAAGTGTAAAATGATAACAAGGTCTGACCTTAATTAAACATACAAATTGGATGATAAACCGGGGTTATATCCTGATCATGATCTCAGCTACTCAAAACAAAACACATGCAGTCACAAGGCGCTTTAAACGTGATCAGCAAGCACTTCAGCGCCACCTTGTGGTAAATTTGCCACTTCAACCATCCCATCTAAGCTATTAAAGAAAGCTGGTTTTAAAACACAAGTGTTTTTATTTCTCTTCCACTGTGTTTAATTTATATTAATTCACAAGATTGTTGCTAATGAGAATGAGAGATTATAGAATGATAAATCTAATATAAGTCTCTAAAGTTCAACATAAAAAAAGAAACAAGTGATTTCTACACATATGGGTTCTGGTGTTATTTTTCTTTTGAATGTTTGATTTGTGTGGTGTTTGCTCCACGTAGATTTTTAGCAATATTTTTACTGAGATGTGGATGTGGAATAAATTCCACTTTTTTTTGCTAAGAAAAATGCTTTTCTTAGCATTTTTCTCATGCTAAGAAAAGCAAATTACTGCTTCTGTCATTGGCTTACAAACTTACAAAGACAATTTTCCATTATTTACAGAAGAAACTTCCTGAAACTCACCATAACTGTGATGAGTTATTTACTCATCACAGTTGAGTGATGAGTTATTTACTCATCACAGAAGAAACTTTTTCCATTATTTACCGAAGAAACTTCCTGAAACTCACCATGACTGTCTTTAATCCAGGAGGTACCCTAAATATAGATCACAAATCAAGCCAGTGGTCACCTCCACTAATGTTATCTGTCAAAAATCACACCAACATCATGGAAGGAGATGAAAAGTGGAGAAGTTTGGGAACTTATTAGAGAAAATAAGTGTCAACTCTCTAAGATTAAGCACATTGGTGGGGTTTGATACATTTCAGTTTTTATCTGTTTGTATTCATAGCAGCTAGAGATAAAACAGTACTTAGCTGAAGTCCATGGATCCATTCTGTCTTGGGACACCAATATCTCCAGAGGGGAATTGTTGACAAACATTGTGTGTTTCAATGATTCTTGCATGTTTTCACTAAAGATTCACCTGCTAGCTGGAAGCACAGACCAACTGGAATATCTACCTGATACACTTAAGTCAGGAAGCCAGTTTTCCCTTTCAAAAGCTAATACAGGGGCTGTGAGTACCTCGCTGAACAATTTAGACAAGTAAAGCCAGTAGATTGACTTTAACCCCCCTCACTGTCTCTTTCCTTGTATAAAGAACTAACAGGTGAAAAGACCTTTCAGTCCGGATTTGAATAGTTTTGTAGAAAGACCCGTAGGGCAGGGGTGCCCATACTTCTTCTCATGCGGTCCAAAATCGTCAAGGAAAAGGTATTCATAAGCCAAAAATATATGTATTTAAAAAATATTTTAATCACATAAAGCTATTGTGATATTTCCCCCCCCCAAGTTTTACAATTGCATGCAATTTTTAATAGCCTGATCTTTTTTTTTTTTTATTAAGAAACATGTGTACATGTCTACAGAGATTTGCTTGTTTGCCTTATTAGAGGAAAGGTCTCTATTTTCTTTGGACTTGCTTGAACAAAGCAGAAAACAATCCAGTCTGTTCTCAGCAAAAAGAAAAGTATATTGGTCACACTTTCTTTGAGCTTATAATGCAATCAATTAACAATGAGTTAACTATGTTACCAAGTTGGCACAAAAATCCTGCATATATCAAACATAACTTAAAAGAAATTTGATTTTCAAATTTTACACCTCTGTCTCTTTAAGAGGCTCCTGGTCTTTCCTGACCCTCCTTCAGTACGACACTGCTTTTCATCATGCCGTTTACAACCGATTTTAGGGGCATTAGACTGAAAATTTGTTTGTCCGATGAACTCAGCAGATGCGCAGTTCCACCAGGTGTTTGCTAATTACTGCTGCTGCTAGTCTAAAGGAGCTGAGCGAGGGACGCTCAGGAGACGGGTGCTCTATGAGGCAGAAGCTCGACTGGTCCAAAGAGGAGCAAGCGTTTAGGCACCCCAAATGGCTACCACAGGAGATTCCTTAAATACGCATCTAAGAACCAAGGTAACAGTCCCAGTATGCTTTTGATAAGGTGAAAACATTATAATGTGAAGCTCCAAAAAGTACATTTTACATAAAAAAAACCCCTCTTTAAATTTTTAAAGAACATTTACATTTGTATATAATATTTTGCCATAATTCAAATTAAAAAGATCGGTAACACTTTATTTGACAGGGTGTGCATGAGACTGACATGACACTGTCATAAACATCGACATAACACCTGTCATGAACATGAAGGAGTCTTTATGATTGACTGTTGTCATGAGTGTGATTCGGTAAATAATGACACATGCA
Organism: Xiphophorus maculatus; assembly: GCF_002775205.1. Classification (NCBI taxonomy): domain Eukaryota; kingdom Metazoa; phylum Chordata; class Actinopteri; order Cyprinodontiformes; family Poeciliidae; genus Xiphophorus; species Xiphophorus maculatus. The sequence goes on along the minus strand of NC_036464.1, from coordinate 15,341,299 downwards.
AAATTGCTTTAAACGTTGCATTCAAATTTCATTAAAAGTGCCAACTTTGTATTATTTTGTAAATAATGATACTTTAATGCAAAGTTGGCACTTTTAATGGACTTTCAATGCAACTTTTAGAGCAACTTTGCATTAAAAGCGTCATTATTTACCAAATCACACTTCATGTCATAGACATTCATAAAGACTCCTTCATGTTCATAACAGGCGTCATGTCATGTTTATGACAGTGTCATATCAGTCTTATGCACACCCTGTCAAATAAAGTGTTACCAAAAAATCTTAACTGCATCAACCCCATGTACTGGAAGATTTGCATAATTTTTGAATTGCAGTCGGAGATCAAACAAATCAGTCCAGGGGCCACAAATGGCCTCCAGGCCACACTTTGGATCCTGTTTTAAGACTTTAGGACTCCAGTGAACCACATTGAGAGCTATTTTGGATTAAACATTGCAACAATGGTGAGCATCTCAGGAGCTGGAGGCCAACCTAAATTTCTGGCTGATTAGAAATAAAGGAGGACCATGTTGTTTTTAAACTACCATAAATAAAGAATGTTGTATTTTCTAAGTTTATCTTTGTTTGAGACAGAGAGTTGTTCGCCACTCTGAAACAACATAAGAGCAACACAGGAATAAATCAGCGAGCAGAAAATTTTTTACAGCACCAAACATATTCTTCTGCAATGCATTAAGTGTGCAAAGATGTAAGCAATTCCCATGAAAGCAGAAGGGAAACCCATGTAAAGTAAACAGGTGGAGGAGGGAACTATTCAAACAGAAGTGACTGAGTCTTATTTTCTTGGAGGGCCAGGGAGGGGGGTTGAACGGAAGTACGTGCTAAATGACATTAGCCAGAGGAGTTACTCATAAAGTTTGGTTGTTTGGATTAGAAAGGCTCTCTGAGATGAAATGTTTTCCCATATTTTCATTTATGTTTTTGTTTTAACCAAAATAAAACAATGCATCCGAATGAGATAGCCATGAAGACTGCAGTACCTACTTGTTTTCTAGAAAGATTTGTACTTTCTGGAATATTCTGGAATAATCTATCCCTGCAGTCGCTTTAGACTTTATTGTAGACTCACCATATGACTCCTTGTTTACTTCAGAGCCGTTTGTAAACGTGCGACTGAGCTGGTTAACATTTGCCAGTAGAAAGGCGGAGACGCCCTCCTTCTGTCCATTAACAAAAAGACGGGCTCTACGTGCAATACGTGCCTCGCGCAACTATTCACAACAATTGATTCATCAGCTGCGTCTTCCACCGTGTTTTCCTAGTTCTGCTGTGTGCTGACTGGATTTCAGTGTTGCGAGATTTACACCAGGCAGCGTCTGTAAATTCGCTGTCCAGGACGGATTAATGTCCAACTATAAAATGATTAAGAGTTCAACTTATGAGAATGAGATTTGTGGGGCTCGTCGCTTGCCTCTCAGCCGTGGGGGAGGGTATCTCAAAGGGATAACAACGGTAACCAGGCAGGATACTGCGCTGAGGACGTGAGCTAAAACCTCATTGGCTAAGAAATCAGATGGACGGGGCTAGCGTGCGTAGGTATTTAAAGCTTTGTCCCATTGCTGGAGAGTGTGTTTCCCAGCTGATCCGACTCAGGAGCAGGAGAAGGACCATCTGTGACAGCCACCATCGCACTTCTTTCTTTTGCTCTTTTTTTTCTTGTTCTTTTGGGAATAAGGCATTTGTTTTATAAATGTCTTTTTCTTCCAACCAAAAGGGCAGGAGCTCCCAGAGGCTGTCCTGGAGCAACCTGCTGCAGAAGCTGACTGAGCTGAAGGGGCTCAATCAGAGGCCCTCAGCAGGTCAGTACTGCAGGAGTGAAACCGGTGAGAATGTTTAGTTTTCTTTATTATTTTCTGGAAAAACACAAAAGCAGCAAAATGAGACCCTTTTGCATCTTTAAAATTTTTTATTTCAGACTTGAACTATTCTGCATATAAATGCAAAGCAAATTGCTCCTTGGGGTCAATAAAAATAAAGTTGATCTAATCTATTTTTTACCTTTGTTCCAGGATCTGTGGCAGACCTATCCCTGTCGGAGTCCGACAGTAGCTTCTTCTGTTACCCCCTCGAGGAGACCTTGGCTGCAGAGGTGGTGGGCACAATCACACAAAGCCTTAATAATGCGTCACCCATCCTGTGCTGCTCCAAACTCATCCTACCTGACCGTCTAATGTACAACATCAGCAGAGAGCTGCTCCATCTGGCAGTCAACGAGCCCTGCGGACTGAGGGGGGCCATGATCGACCTGTGTGTGGAAAGGGGGGATCAAGGATTGTTGTGCACTGTGGATCAAATAGCAGTAGATGCCAGCCTGGTCCCGACCTTCCATGTGACCCTGGTTCTGAGGCCCGAGTCCGGAGGACTGTGGCCCAGGGTGAAGAAGCTCTTCAAAGGTGGAAAGCCTCCGTCGGCAATGTCTCTGAGGCGCCACAAAACCCTGAGGCTGAGCAGGAGTTTCAGGGCCATCAAGAGGAAACTGTACAGCTCAGGAGAACTGCTGATTGAAGAATGCCGCTAACCCAAGAGCACTTATGTGCCTTTCTAGACGAACTGAACTGCTTTTAATCAACCTTTACTGCAGATTCACTTAAAAAGACCCATCAACTTTAATTGCACTGACATCAAGGTCCTAAAACAATTGTAATATGTGGTAAATCGAAGGACCAAACTATCCCATGGCAGCTACTCGCCTGGTTGCAGGTGTCTGAACACAAGTCCTTTTTCTTTTATATGAATGTGGATTTCCACTTTTTAAAGGGAATGTGTCTTCTAGTATTACATATTACCTGCCTGAAACTGTTTTGTATCTTAAAAGATTATGAGAGAATAAATTATTTTCTATTACTCTGTGATGCTTATTTCATTTCTTTGTTCACACTATTTTAATTCAGGATATACTACATTATATTATAGGGTATTTCCAATGCGTAGTCTCCTTTGTTCCTTTCCTTCAGGTGGAAGAATCAGAAGCCTTCAAAATTCACTTAGCGTACATAATTTTGAAAGGGTTTCTGCAAATGTCAAGACTAAAGCACATTTTATATTAAAGAACTCACTTAGTACACTATATTTACTTTGCAGAATACTTTTATTTATTGAAAAACCGAATAAATAAATGAAAACAAATAGGACCTAGCATTGCAGTTCTGGTCACACGTATGTCTTCATCTTAGTGTCCCAAGGATTACATTTGGGAGACTAAGAACATTATGATCTAAATTTATATAAACAAATCTGTCATACTATGGTGAATTTAAGCATACTCAAGTCTTAGAACCTAAAAGGACAACGATTTAATTTTATAAACCAAATATTTAAGTCTGACAACCAATGAATGAAAAAAGTATATTTAAAACCCAATTTAATAAAATGCAGGACCCAAGTTCTAAAACTTCAACTGTTTAAAATCTTCAAAGTGAGTGATCAATTTTTAAGGACTATTATGTATTTCACAAGTCCAGTGCCATTTTATGGGACAATCAAGTAACTTTTACCTTCAGCTCTTAATTTATTTTTTTTAATCAAATGTGACTTAAAAACAAGTTGACTTTGTAATTTAACGTCTTGTCTCTTTAAGAAGCTCCTGCTCTTTCAGAGACTCCAAAGTTCCTCCGTTGAGCCTTTAACATCGTTCTTAGAAACGTACTCAGAAGTAGTTTGCATGATGAGCTCAGCAGATGCGCAGTTTCACCAGGCGTTTGCTAATTACTGACGCCGCTGGACTTAAGCAATAGAGAGGGAGAGTCGCGGGGAAATGGTGCTCTGTGAGACCGCAGCTCCAACGAAGAGCTGTGCGTGGAAGGCGAAGCTCAGTGAGAGCAAGCGTTTAGGTAACCCATAATGGTTGCCATGGGAGATTACAGGATTTCTACAAACATGCATGAAAGAGTCAAGCCAACCATCCAGGTATGTTTATGATGAGGGAATAACATTATAACATAAAGTAAAAAAAAAAAAAATCTATTTTACATAATACCCACTAAAAAGTCTCATGCATAGATTTTGTAAAAGAGAGTTTAAAAACAAGACACCAGTCAATCATTGGACAACTTTTATTCAAATAAATGTATAGAATTTTAGGTTGTTAATTTAATAAATATGCTTTCCTTTTATTTGTGCAACAATTGTTACTAGTTATGATCCAACAGGCTACAAGCAAATTCACAAAACAGTTTTGTAAATGACTACCATCCCCTGCACTGTTAAGTAAAATGAGTATTTACATCGGTAAGAACTATAAAAATGACAAAAACTTTTTATTCCTCACGAGTGGCTCAGACTGTCTTATCTGTGAAGAAAGACCTTCAGGTTTCTTCAGGAAAAATAAAAAATAAAAAGATCAGGACAGAGGAAGCTAATCTCAGCAGCCTTCTTTATCATTCAAACAGATAGCACGCTCAATTTCCGCCATGACGCCCGTCGGACTCTCACCACTGGTTGAGACAGGAGAGGAAGAAAATGTCAGCAGGCAGCTCGAAGCTTCTCGCAGCTCTACAGGAAGTGGATGTAGTGGCAGGGAGGCCCCTTAAAGAGGCGCCTCTGCACACAGAGTGTAAGGCTTGTTAATATTCTCTTGGTTTGCTGCAGAAATATGCTCCAATTAGAGTGGGCTCAGACACATTTCTTCCCAGTAGATTCAAGTACTGATGAACTATAAAAACAGAGACACCAGCAAGAGTTAGATAATTACCTTAAAATACCGATCTGGAATTTTGTGACACAGCAATGACACACATAGGCAAAACAGCTACAAAAAACGTAAATAAAATGCCTTTTTTTTTCCTACCACACTTTTTCCTTCTACTCTGCTTTCTATGAACATGCTTAGAGATAATATTAAAGGGTCAGTTTCCTACAATGACCTTTCAAAGCTTGCACTCCATGTGGAGGGTCAAGGCAGCAGTCTTTACCATGATTATGTAGGTCCATAAAAATAGCGTTTTTGTTTTAATAAAAAAGAAAATCTAATTTCTCTTGCTGTAAGACAATTATCAAAATGAACAGAAAGAAATACTTTATATATATTAACATATATGTTTATAGAATCTAAATAAGTTTTACTTGTTTAGTTGTACTGTTAAGACAAATTCATTTTCAACGATATTCTATTTATTTAGAGGCAGCTTTAACAAGCAAACATCTGGAGTTTTATCCTTCAAATAGCAAGACGCTACTTTTAAAGTTTCATAGGTTTGTAAACGTATTACCTAAGTCAGAATTCTGTTTTCCAGAACAAAAAACAAAACCCAACAATCAACCGTTTTGCAAAAATGTGACCCTTGCTCAAGATCCATGAAAGTGACGTATCAGGTGACGTTTTTCCTCCAAAAAACAGAGCTGTCCCTTCAGTATCAGGAGTCAGTTCCTGCTTGCAGCAGCATTAACACGTTAATAGAAAAAAAGCTGACTGAGGTGTTTCAGTTAATTATGGTGAATGAATAAAATAAGGAAAGGCAAATCAAAGAAGAAAAAGCTTCTGAGTAACAAGAAAGTGGGTTAAAATTAAAAGCTATTTCTTAGAAGAAAAAAAAAAAACAATATGAGTGAGCATACCCATGTGTGGGCAAGTCTCTCCTAGCCATCCAGTATGACCTGAATCTCAGATAGTCTGGAACAGCTAGGCGTCCCCATTCTCTGGGCCCTTTGGTACAACTCTGAGTCCCCAAAGTAACGAGCACGATACAGCAAGCCTTCCTCTGAAAGACAAAAACAGCATGTCAAAGATCAAAGGTACAGTACTTGGTCTAACAAACCAAGTGTCCAGACCTAGTATTTCAATATAGTCATATTCCAACATGCTAACCTGGGGAATGTAAAAGACTTACTCTGCTGCTTCTCCTTCCAGCAGTTGTTTCTTAGGTTAGAGATATAGTCTTCTTCTACATTTCTTTCAACATTCTTCAGGTTATTGCCTGTAAATTCTTCATTGAAACGGTCCCCCACAAAGAAAGGCACCTTTAGGTGTGGCGTATGCCTTTTGTGAATATGTCCGGCTGATCTGACAAACGGAAAGCAGGGTAGGTCAGACAGATGTTGAAACACTTTTGGTGTAACCACAATCCCCTCCCCACCACACTTACGGACGATAGCTAAGGCTGTACGGAGGCTGCGTGACCATCAACTGGCTGAGAGCAGAAACAACGATGAGAATTAAGATGGGCATGAGCTGGACCAGCAGAGCGAAGCCGCCCTGTTCAAAGAGAAAAAGAGATGCCGTTTAATGACAAAGTATACAATTATTTAAACTAGGCGTTGCTAAGGTATCGCAAATCCAGCTTACATCTCTCTGCTGTTCTCTTCTTTCTTGTCTATTCTGGTGTGCAAAATGCATTCTTCCATTCCTGTAAACATGGACGTTACCTGAGAAGAAAACAAACAAAAAAAAAAGTTGTTGAACATAATCACGCGACAGACTGGCGACCTGTCCAGGGTGAACCCCGCCTCTCGCCCGGAACGTTAGCTGGAGATAGGCACCGGCAGCCCTCCCGACCCCACTAGGGACAAGGTTGTTAGAAGATGGATGGATAAACATAATCATTATCTGACTGAATAATATTAAATATTCCTTTAAAGAAATCTACAAATCTACAGGACTTCACTGCAACTTTTGAGATACTGATTTGAGAGAAATACTGCATTGCATATTTAGTATTTTGTTGTATATACAGAACACGCTGCACATTTATTCTGCATACAGCAGAACTGTAGGCCAACCAGTCATTATACTTTAAATATGTAACAAAACAGAATAGGCCTGTCATGATAAATTTTGCTTGACATTAAATTCTCCCACAAATTATTGAAATAGATGATAATATTGCTATTTTGAGACAATTTCAACTAACATAAAGGTAATAGCATTATAATGCAAATACATCCTCTCAAAGATCAAGAAAACCATAATTTCTAAAACACGACAAAAGAACTGGAAGACATTTTTAATATCCAAAGGATCTAAACAAAACAAAACAAAAATAAATGAAACTGAAATAAAAACCTACACACAACCGAAATAAGAAATAAAATAGATTATTAAGTCTCTGAAAACAAAATTTCCCTTAGAAAAACATTAATCGTTGGTCTCAGATGGGGAAAATAGGCAAAAGTCCCAGTTAGGATTTTTGTAAACAAAAATGCAAACTAACAGAACACTGCATATGAAAAACTCTGACTCACTACTCCTAGCAGGAGTCTCATGCTATCAGACCAGGTGCCTGATGCAAGAGTTCACAGCTAAGGCAACAAGAAGAGGAGTCAGTCAAGACTGATGCACCAGAGCAAAGCCTTTTATCACGTAGTCTGGTAGAAAGACAAACAGGAAGAGAATGGCGTAATTTGATTTATCACTTATTGTGACAGGCAGCAAAGTTGTACCAAATCTCTGAGCTGTAATTATGTTACAAAATATTTTTTTAAAAAGTATTGCTTCAAAAAAATAAACAAACAGCAAGTCAAATGGTTCTAACTATGCTCATTCATCCAGAGAATGTTTGATAGTAAAAGCTAACAAAGCTCATTAAAAAGACAGAGGTATAATGAACACTAACATCATTGCACTTTGTACTGAAGATGCCTCTTACTTTATCCACTCACTAGAAGTCAAGCGATATGTTATCTCCCTTAAAAGGGGCCATCATACCAGTGACCATATGTAACTTTGTCAGACGTTAATGCTTTACTATAAAGATCAGGAAACAAACAGGAAATATAACCAGTAGTTCTCCAGCAAGTTTGCTGCTATTTAATTAAAATCCTGAACTCCACTGACCGCAATAGGTTTGTTCAAATGCACTGATTTAAACCAATGTGATGATAGATTTAGACACAGACTTTTTTTTTTTTAAGAATGACACCTATAGTCTCACTTGATTTGATTTCACTTTGAAATATTTCGTGGAAGAGCGTCCAAATACAAAAACAACTTTGTAACTTAAAAACACCTGCTGCTTATTGCGGGGTAGAGTTTGACTGTGCAGCACAGCCATAACACCTGCACTTAGAGCTGTCATCATGTGTCATTAGTGAGTGTAAGCAAGTTCTTATTATGCACTGAGAGACGTCTAGTACCAAACGGATATAATTTTTACGAGGAAGAAACATGTTCAAAAATGTTTTTTTGTTTGTTTTTGGAACTGTTTAGTTGTAATACCCCACTGCTCAAGAACACAATAAATTTAGAAGCAGCCCTGTACATCCCTGGCATGTTTTTAATATAATTTTGCCTCCACTCACTTGTTGGGAAGCCTCCACCAAAGAACATGTTAAAAAGGTCCTCAGGAGAAATGTCTGCTTCAAAATCGTGATGATGTCTGTGTCTGCTTGGTTGTGTTCGCTCCTCCCCATACTGGTCATACTGTCTTCGTTTTTCAGGGTTACTTAGAACAGCATAGGCGTTGCCAATGGCTGGAAGAGACACACAGAGGAGTTGTTAGTACAAGCTCCCAGAAACGGCACAGAAAAGACATGGAGACACGCAACTTACCTTTAAAAGCCTCCGTAGCTCCAGGCGCGTGATTTTTATCCGGGTGAAATTTCAGGGCGAGCTTCCTGTAGGCCTTCTTAAGGTCCTCCTCAGAAGCTGACTTTTCCACTCCCAGAATTTGGTAGTAATCTTTACAGCTCTTAATCCTGAATTAAACACAAAAGTCTCTGTTACGACATGAACGGAATTTACTTTGAAACAAAAGAAAAGAAAGGAAAAGTGCAGGGGTCAGGGACAAAGCACCTCAATTGACTAACTAAGGTGATGGAACCACAAGGGGTGTTGCAACTACTCGGAGATCACACTTCAGTTTCCATTGGAAAATCCATACTGGGATGTTGCAAAGAAGAATTTAGCTGATAGTAAAACCTATGATTCAGGAGGAGCAATCTGACTGTCTTGACCTGGTCACTGAATAGATAATCTTTGACTTTGCACAGAGTAGAGCTGATTAAGGAAAAAAAAAAAAACAATGATAATCATGTTCACAGGTAATTCATAAGTTTTTGTTGGGTGTGAATAGAAGCCAAGTCTCAGCTCAGTGTTAATTTCCATCATCTGCTCCTTTTATTTAGAAACATTTGAGAAGTTAAGACATTCCACTGCCTACAGGTAACAGATGAGGAAAACGTAAGTTATAACATAATGTTAAGTTACCGAAATAGATAGGACACGCTCAAAATAATTTAGAGTCATCAAACATCGCCTTCTCTTGAATATCTTAACTGAATGAAATTTTGAAAAATGATTAGAGGTCTCTGACTTATCTATGTGAAGCTGACACCCCACCCAAAAATCCAGCAAATAGTCTGAGTGACTAGTGCTCTGTTTGTGCCGTTAAAATTTTTGCTTGTGCAGCTTGGTTTCTGAGATATTAAAAATGATTTTTTAGGTCATTCAGAGTTCACCATCCCCCCCATCTTGCTCCAAAACAAACCAAAGTGGGCTACTTCGTTATTGCTCCATTTGTGCAGGTTTATGCTGTTAAGATTTTCGTTTGTGCAGCTTTTGTGTTTGAGACATTAAAAGTTATAATTTTGGCCGATGACGTCACCAGCCTCCCATCAAAGTGTACTACTTTGTTAGTGCTCCGTGCAGGTTTGTGCGTTAAAATTACCGCAGCAAAGTTGTTGTCAAGTTGGATATTGGATACTAGTGCTCCGCGCAGTGAGCAGCACCTGCCTCAAGGTTGATCCGATTTCTGAATGCTAATTTCAGCCAGCCATTCTCTACCGCTCCCTCCTCAAGCACTCAGAGGTTCACTTAGGGACTGTCAACAAATTTTCGAACCAAACACTCCTAAGAAACAAATGTAAATAGATATCTTGCCTTGTGACCAACTGACACAAAATTCATCCTGTTACACAAGATGCACTGTTCTCTAGAGAATTTTTAAGACATACTCAATATTTGTAATAATTGTAATATTAAAAAGTATATATTTTTTTTCTTAACAAACCTGCACAAACGGAACACTAACCACTCAGACTATTTGCTGGATTTTTTGATGTGGGTGGGGTGTCAGCTTCACTCAGCTCTCAAAGCTCAGTCCTCCAGTTCTCCAACTGTTAAACGCATCCTGAGTCCAAAACAAAAATGTGTCCCAGTACCAACAAACCTTAATTTAATTTCCCTTTGGGATTAAAAAAGTATTTTAGAATTTAATTAAAAACACAATTTGGGTCTCCTCTGTCCTGTAAATGTCAAGATTGACTTCTTCTTTTTGTGAAACCACTAAATTTACAGACAGAGCTTTCTTAAAGAGTGTTAAGCATCTTTCGCTTTAGGATCGCAACCGTTCACATGTTTCAGAGTAAACTGAAGAACTAAATCATCCCATATTTAAAACTTTTAAAACACACCAAGTCTAATTTGGGAAACTGTGGCTGAGCGGTAGAGTGTTACAGTTGGAAGGTTGGGGTTTGATTCCAGATTCCTCTCATCATATGTCCATGTGCCCCTGGACAAGGAACTTAACCCCAAGATGCCTACTGATCTGCCCATTTGTGTAAAAATGTGTGTTTGTGGGAATGGGTGAATATGCCTGTAGTGTAAAGCGCATAGAGAGGTCGGTATGAATGGAAAAGGCGCTATATAAATTCTGTCCATTTTTTATTCTACATACATGATAGTGTAATCATTAGTGGGCAATCCTGGTCCTCCAGGGCTGGAGTCCTGCAACTCTTAGATGACTCCCTGGTCCAACACACTTGAATCCACTAGCTGAATCACCTCCTAAGTGCAGTCAAGTTCTCCAGAGTCCTCCTAATGACCTCATTATTTGTCTCAGGTGTGTTGAAGTAGAGAAACCGGCCCTCGAGGCCTGGAGCTGCCCACCTCTGAATACTTGTTCGGATGAAAAGTTTGACCTGAATCACAACTCTTTTGATAAAAATATCGCTAATATACCAGGAAATGAAGTTCAGCATTGTAAATCACTAACACGAGAATAAACACTGCAAATATGTCAACATACGTGTTACCATATGACCAGACCGCTTGTGGTTAAGATAATAACACGCATCGGAAAGAAAAATAAATGTGCTCTCACTTTCTGACCGCCTCCAGCTGCTCTGCTGTGTAAGATTTATCGGACTCCGAGGGGCCCTGAGACGCATTAGCTCCGTCTCTCTCGCCGCGGTGTCTCAGGCCGGGTCCGCCTCCGTTTACAGCACTGCCGTTCTCGTCTGGAGGCTTCCCATTCTGCGCTAATGACTCCAACAGGTCTGCAAGAGGGCGCACATGACCAATTTGCTGCCGTTTTAAGTTGCTTGCCTTTTGAGTTAATCCGCTGCTTTAGAACGCTAACATTTAGCATCGCTACCGTTACAGAGAACTTCAGCACCAGCAGTGAGTAAGTTAAGCTCGATTTAAGGTTACAAACAAGTAAAAATATTAAATAAACAATTGGTGGTAGCTTTAAAAAAAAACTACAAGTACCAGTTACGGCCTGTATCTATTAATGACAGCTATGTTAGCATTAGCTTGTTCGGTCTGCCAGCTCTGGCCCTCCACAGTAGATAGCGTCGCAAACAGGAGTTTAATCGACTTACTTTTAGCCTTATCTGTCGGAAATAGGCGCTGAGCCTTCTCCAGAAACTTTCTGGCTTTGTCCGGCTGATTATTACCGATTGCATTTAATGCTATTTTAATGCAACGTTCCGCTTCGTCCTTGTTTGAGTCCATCGCGACACAGCGGAAATGTTTACTTGCCCCGGGACGCAAAGAAATGACGTCGACTCACCTGCGGTCTGGGAAAATAGACGTAACAAAACGTTGTTTATTCCATACTGAAGTGTTTTTTAGTTAGATAATAATAAAAAAAACCCAATAAACTAACGCATGAATTAATTTAATGCATTAATAAATGAAGCATTTTTTTACGAAATTCTAGCTGACACAATATCAAGTGTGATAAAGATATCAAAATAAGTGTTCATAAGTGCTTTAGATTGAGTCATGTACACCTTGGAGTTAAGGGTGATCAAATTAGCTGCAGCAAAATGAACTATCAAAACAACTGTTGAAATGACAATGGAGTTTGTAATGAAAAGTTTTTTAAAAGGACAAAGGGTTTAATCACTGATTACAATTTTTTTTTCCATCTTGTCACAATTTTTTTTTTCCATCTTTTAATATGGTGAATGTGGATATTTTCTATTTCTTGCACTGTTTTACAAGAAACAGATAAATTGAGCAGATAAAATCTTATATAGGCATATGCGAATTTTAAAGGAAAAAATACAGTTGAAATTCAAATATACATTGGGCTATTTATATTTATTTCTAAAGAATTGTTGATCATAAATTAGTGTTGAAGTCTCTTTAATTTAACAACGTAAGACTATTTTACCAGGAATAACGCGCGCGCTGTTTTCCTTTTTTTGCTCATCGTTCACACTCCAGTCCAGTAGGTGGCGTTAAAAGCGCAAAAAGGTGACTTTCAAACAAGAAGTTAGTGTGGATCTGAAGCATGTTTTCCAAGCTCCTGAGACTCTGATGCAGTTCTTATTGTGGGTGTTGTATTTTCAATGTTTCATAGTCTCGCACTTTTCTCGGAAACATGTCTTTAACCGCGAAATGCTGCAGGTCAGTCATGGCTTTCAGACCAAATATATTTTATCCGAGGAGATCCTGCGTGCTGTTTTCAACTAGCGTTAGTCCGGCTGACGAAGGGACAGCGGGGTCGGGGTCACAGAAACGACGGCGAAGACGGCAGAAGAAAGCGGCCTGGACCGACGACCTGTCCTGGGAGGAGAGGCTGGCCGATGCGGTCACTCCTCTCTGGAGGCTGAGCTATGAGGAGCAGCTGGAGCTCAAGCAGAGCAATCATCGGAGGATCCTGTCTGAACTCTCAGGATCTCTTTCACCTGATCTCAGGTCAGCTTTACCAGCACCTGCCTCAGCTAAACTCAACTTCCCTGTCCTGCCTGTTCTGCCCTCCCCAGTCAGGGATGGCTACCGCAACAAATCCACGTTTTCAGTCAACAGAGGAGTGGATGGGAATCCAAAAACAGTTGGATTTTACCTAGGGACGGCCAGTCGGGGAAACATTGTCTGTGTGAACGGAGATCACCTGCTCAACATGCCGGAGAAGCACACACTAGTAGCCAGATGTTACCAGGACTTCATCCGCCAATCCTCTCTGGAGCCCTGCCTGCTGTTCCACACCGGGGGTCACTGGAGAGAGGTCACGGTGAGGACCAATGCGCAGGGACACACCATGGCTATAGTGTATTTCCACCCACAGATGATGACCGCAGAGGAAGTGGCTGTTCATAAGGCTGAGCTGGTGGAGTATTTCTCAAGGGGTCCTGGGTCAGCCTGTCAGCTAGACTCCCTGTTCTTCCAGGAAAGCACCATGACTCGCTGCACGCATGAGGAATCCCCGTACCAGCTACTGCACGGTCAGCCATATTTGTATGAGGAGGTGAGATATTCTGGATTTACCCAGAATCTGGAAATTTACTGCTCAAACTCTGCAGTTCCTTTCAGAAGTATCCATAACCCTTGAACTTTCCACATGTTGGCACGTTTACAACACCCAACTAAAACATGTTTTAATGGGAGTTTATATAAGTTTCACATAATGGTGAAGTGATAGGAAAACAACTCCTGGTCAAACTGTTATAGAGAAGGAAATACTTGAGAAAATCACTAAATAAGTTTTCCTGAGCAGCCTGAATATGTTCATAATGCAGTATACTCAGATTTTCTTATCCCTTAAAACTTAAATATGTACAGTCAGTTTTTTTAATTTGTCATTTTGCATAGTTGTACAAAATGCTCAAGGCACAAAATTAAAGATATTTCTTATTAAATTAAGTACAAGATGATTGTGCTTCAACCACAAATGGACATCATCTCATCCTATCATTACATCAGCATCCTTGCTAGCTGATTTGGCAGGTGTCTATACTGTATAACCAATTACACACTGGTGGACTTTGAACTGGGGAATAAATCCATTATAAAATTTTATTGAGGGAACAGAAAATTCTTATATCAGGTTTCAAAATTCAACAATAGCTACTGCAGAAAACTTAAGACTCTGTACGTTTAGATTGCAGGTCCATTTTCGACTCAAAGGTTCTCTTATACTTATTAAACACTGAAGAGAAAGTATGTCCGATCTGATGTGTTTCTGTTCTTGTATGTATTTTGCAGGTCCTGGGCTTCAAGTTCCGCATATCTGCCGATGCTTTCTTCCAGGTGAACCAGGCAGCTGCTCAGGTGCTGTATAACACGGTCAGAGACCTGTGTGTCCCAGGAGGAGCACAGTCAAAAACAGGAAGTACTCTGCTCGACGTGTGCTGCGGCACAGGCGCCATCGGCATTATCTCTTCTCCCAGAGTGGACAGGGTTATCGGTGTTGAGATCATAGAGCAGGCAGTGAGAGATGCCGCACACAACGCCGCTCTCAATAACGTAGAAAACTGTGAGTTTCTCCCTGGTAAAGCGGAGGTGGTGCTCCCTGCTCTCATGTCTCAGTTGAGCTCTGCACCCGGAGTCCTTACCGCTGTGGTGAATCCGTCTCGAGCTGGCCTCCATCCCAAAGTAGTCAGAGCGCTGAGAAACCAAGACGCTATCCGCAGACTGGTCTATGTGTCCTGTAAGCCAGACGGAGAGGCGATGAGGAACTTCAAGGAGCTTTGCTGTGCTCCTAATCAAGAAAAGAAGCTCACAGGAGACGCTTTTTCTCCCACTCTGGCTGTCCCTGTGGACATGTTCCCACATACTCCTCATTGTGAACTGGTGCTTCTGTTTGAGAGGTAGCGCGTGTCATTTTTTCGTACTTCCTTTCTTAACTAGCCTGACTGGATTAATGGTGGATTATGGCAGATGAATTTATTGTTACATTATTTTAATATGTATGTTTTCAGAACTCTGTGGTGTTATAAAGACGCTTTAAATTATGTTTTTAAATGAACATGTTGCTTATTGAGCAAACATTATCATGTTTGCTCAATGTTTGTTCATTGATTTGGTTTTATTGCACATGTAAGCAAAGACAAGTACGGCGGATTTCCTTCTTTTTATTTCCAGCCCGAGCTTCAAAACTGGCAGATATCAAATAAAAATGAATATATTGTTTAGGTTTTTCATCTCATATTTGTGATATAACTTGCAATGTTAATATTCATGTTGTCTCAGCTAATATTCAGGCTAACAACATGTGAGTTTTTATCCTTGATTTAAAGGAACTCAGTGTTTCGGTTGTTTAATAGTTTTCTGGAAGGTTGTTCCAGAATTGTGGTTGATAGAAACTGAATGCTGCTTCTCCATACTTGGTTATGTTCATGCAACCAACAGTAATGGCGTTAACAAATCTTAAAGCTGATTTGGCTCTTAATGTCTTGTTTTTCTTTAGCCTCACTAATGCAGCATTAGCAGCAAATATGCAATAAAGGGAATAAAATGGCGTTAAACCCTGCTTCAGTCTGCTCCAGACAGGCAGTACCCACATTTATACAATAGAGGGTGCCATTACCTCTTCTCCAGATTCTTTTAGTCACAAGACTTGCATAAATCATCTGATTTATGATTATGAGCTCATCCCACTTACTCCAGTTCACTAAAGGTCAGAACACAAGCAGGGTACAGTAGGAGGGCAACAGGTGTTCTCCAGAGGTTACCTTCGTTTATCTGAGGTCATGTTTCTGAACTAAAGTTGCCTTGTTTTGCTGGATGAACGTTTTCAGTGTCAGCATATGGAAAAAGGACACGGAAAGGGACTTTTTGAAGTTTGCATAAGCACTGGCAGAGTAAAGGTTCAGAATAAGTCAAGGCCTAGAGAACCTTTGTAAGGTTTAGCATTTTAAGGATGTATTTCTTTGCATTTTTTAAAGTTGCATCATGCAAGGCAATGTGTATTTTTTTTCTTGGTTGCAAGGTTTACACAAACTATTTTAAGTTCAACTGGAAGGTAAACCGAATGGAACCAAAATAACACGTTTTCCACATTCCCCATGTATCCCAGCAAAACATTTCTGAACTTTATATTGGAAAAAAAGCCAAATTGATCTGTGAACATGGATAAATTGCACAGGTATAATGTCATGCAACAGAACTCATTGCTGGATGACATCATGGTGTGAAATGGAAGACCTTTGTTTGCAACCTCTTGCAATGATTAATCCTGACAACATCAGCCGGAGATGCTCGAGAAGATTGGGTAAGAGCTCCAGGTTATATAAAGATTTAGTTGGAGGAAAAAAAAAAGTTAAACATTGGTGAAGCAAACAGCCAATAGAATGCTGATACCTGCTGACATATTTCTCCAGCAGGATGTTGCTTTAAAACCACCTCAGGGCAAGAGACGAGTTGCATCTGTTACTGTTGCCTACATCTGTCCTGGTGCAAGAAGAACAAGCGGTAAGAAGTTTCTCCAATCGCAATCATGTTAACAGCAATTTCCGTTGTTCCAGTAACTGCTCTGAAATATGTATCTTATCAATGAACTTGAGTCTGAATGTTTATTTTCTCCGTTGCTCATCGTCCAACTTTTCTGAAAAGAAAAAAAATGGTGTAACATTGAGACAAAAGACATTTATCAGAATCTGTTATTGCTGTGGCATATTCTCACCCTGAAACTGTTGGGGAAATCTTAAATATTAATTTACTGATTGAAACACTGAATGTAGAGGCGTTTAGTGTTTAACTGTGGCCTCATCTGCTTCTTTTACCTTTTTTCTTTTAGCAGTGAGATGAAGCCATTGCGGTTTAATGCAATACTTCAGTCTCTTGGTCAACCCCTTTTGACTCCTCTCTTACAAATCGTATCTGGGCTTGAACAGTTTATGGTGAAATTATGGTCTTTTCTCTTCTGGATTATGTCTGCAGCTTAGAAAAGCAGCTGTAATGTTATCAGTATGTTTCTCAACATTTAGTGTTTCTTATTAAGGTTTCTTCAGTTACTATTAAATCAGATGTTATTGATTAGCACTTACTAGAGTTTTCTAGATGCTGACAAATTTCAATAGATTTTTTTGGCTTTTATGCCTTTTTTTTTTTTAAGTCATTTTTTTCAGGTGTTTCAATATTTACTCCCTGTACCGTCATGTCATAACAGATCACTTCATACATGGACTAATTTGTGTTTATTCCATTTATGGACTGCTTTAGTTTTCACATCCATCTAATGTGAATTCCAATGGAAATGTTAAAAGTGTATTTACTGGGGAAAAACATTGACATGTACAGTGCTTGTTTTCCGTTTTGTGTTGATCTTAAGGAAAACATCCTGTTTAAGTAAGACAGATGCGTGTTGGTCTTCATAAGGCAAAAAAACCGACAACGTTTTAAATGATCAAGCCATAAATTTCTATTTCCCTCTTGAATAAATGTGACCCACTTCTTATTAGCCACTCTTCTGTATGGGGAAAAAAACAAGAAAACATAACATTCAAGTAACAGGTGGGAGGATGGTCTACACCATTTTTACACATTTTTGTTTGATGTGCCAATAAATATAAAATATATATTTCCTAAGTTGACAACTAGTGCAAAAAATTACAAAAATATAAGGAAAGAGTCAAGTAAAATTGATGAATTATAATAAAAAAATCATCATAGCAACACTGGCAAAAATGACGTAAAAATCTACATATAAGCGATGGACAAGTCATTTATAATAATCGGGCAGAAAAACATTGACTGCAACGAGAACGTTCCTGTTGACGGCTGGTAGTCCAGCTGCAGCTGCCCGCTGTGGGCGCTGCAGGGTACATGAGCGCAGCTGCCAGCCGCCGTGCCTTCCTCTCCGTCTGTCCGTCCGCATCACGCTGCGCAGCGCATCAGACGGAATAACACCGTCCCCTTGTTCTGTTCGCGCTGTGCTTCCCCGCTGCAGAAACATGACCGAAACCAGGATTCATCGCGCCGACAAGCAGCAGAACGGAGACGCCATGGCGGAAACGTCGACCGTGGACGATGTTTTTGACGACACCTACAGAGAAAAAGAGGGGAAGAAGCCGCCCAGGATCCTGGTGTGGAGAAACATCATCCTGATGGGTTTGCTGCATATCGGAGCGCTTTATGGACTGGTTCTAATCCCTTCCGCATCGTGGTTAACTCTTGGATGGAGTGAGTATTTGCTGATTTTTGTCTGAATAGAATGCGTTGATGCTGTGTGAGCACTGCGAACCACAGAGCATACTGCCTGAGGGGATCAAGCCTGTGGGAATAATGGAGAATGAGTCACTCTGGCCTAATTTTAATGAGAGGGCCTGTATGAAGGTTTTCAACCCACTGATTCTATCTATCTATCTATCTATCTATCTATCTATCTATCTATCTATCTATCTATCTATCTATCTATCTATCTATCTATCTATCTATCTATCTATCTATCTATCTATCTATCTATCTATCTATCTATCTATCTATCTATCTATCTATCTATCTATCTATCTATCTATCTATCTATCTATCTATCTATCTATCTATCTAATCAATTTCATTTTCAGTCAAATGGCACCGTGAGTAAATAAAGCTAATATAATCTATTTCCAAATATAAAGGCAATCACCTTTACACCTCATGATGTTACAGCTAGTTGTGTTGTTTTTGGAGGGGCTTCTTTGGAAAGTTTTCTAAGGTGTGACCAAATAATCTCGGGGTGACACACCTAAACTGAAGGCCAGAACTGATTTTCTGGACTTTAATAAAGCTGTTATAGGGGGGGAAAGGGCAGAGTTAGAAATGGGTGATAGAAATTGGCATCCGATGCAGGACATTAAAGTGAAAATGGAATGAAGGTTGCAACCGATTGAACCATACTCTCTCCTGTCTTAAATTAATTTAAAAAAATAATATCTATACGGAAGACTGTGGTTGGATGACTAGAGATAGATCTTTATTGATTTGACTGAATTTTGGCTTGGTGCATAGAAACTAAACTGAATCATTGTAGATTTTTGGAGGCCTAACTAAAAACATTCAGGATACATTTTGGGCCTCTAGGAAGTGGACTCTCCTTTGCTTGAGCCTGTAAACTGTGAGACACAGTTTACCTAAGAATAACTTTCATTTGTAGCATGCCTCTGGATCAGCAATAGATCTTAAGAACAATACATGCTGACATCTTTGTGTCTGACAGATGAATTTAGCATGCTATCAATTAAATGTAGGTCTGGACTTTGACTGGGGCATTCTAGAACATGAATATTACTTGATCTAAACCAGTTTATTGTCAATCTGACTGTGTGTGGGGTCGAGGTCCTGCAGGAAGGTGCGCCACCGTCCCAGTCTAAAGTGTTTTTCTACAGCCTGTAGCTTTTTTTCCCCTGGTTTTTAAACATACTCTATTCAACTCTGGAAAGCTTCCATATCCCTTGTGAAGAAGCATCAACATAGCACTGCTAGTGGGGATTGTATGTTTCCTTCCTTTGTATCATACACCCATGACCATGAAGCTGCACTGGGTAACCACGCACTCACACATCCATGACTGACCAACCAATGGTATTTGCACCATTGACTTGGATGAATTTTGTTCAGTTTTCAGCACACTGGCCTGCAAAACAATTTTCCAAAATGCTTGAGACTGTGATACATTTCAGAAAAATCTGTATATTTGTGGCTTTGGGGTGAAGACACCGAATTTGCATCTAATTTTCTCCCTCATTTGAGCCCAAGTTGTAATATCTTCTACTTTTTCAAAGCTAAAGAAATATTTCAGACAAAAGTTTCTCAAGGTTGGCATAAAGGGTACACCGGATTGAAAAATCTTCACTGCACAAACCTTAAGGATTCCCTTCACATTTTCTATAGCAGTCCAATCCCCATGCTTCTGGAATGTCTCAAATTAGAAATATTTTAATTTCTGTGGTCCAAATAGTTTGCTGATTAATTTGTGACCTATATATGTGGACTGTTGTGGCGTGACTCAAGTCCCCCAACAATCTCTACTCTGTTTCTAGTCTGGCTCTGCATTTTTTTTCTTTTTTTGCTGGCTTTTCTAGGCTTAGCTGCATATTATTTCACAGGAGAAGACAAAGCACAATCACTTCCACTCAAGACATCCCATTGTGAGACTCATGGCACTGTAGCAGAATGCTTGTTGCCAGTCAGCCCCCAGATCTCAGATCCTGGCTAGTCCTGTCTAGGCCTCACAGAGACATGCATTCACCAGTTTTCCAACAGCCAAAGTGTGAGGGCCGACCTGCACACTCCCAATGTTTCTCTAAAGAAGCAGAGGGTTATGAAAATGAACATGGTAGCCTAGTGAGTCAGGTCTCATGGGTGTAAAATTCATCTGAAGTGGAGACAGTTTCCCTGTAAGATACCTCTCTCTTTCTTCCAGCTGCTGTGTGCTACATGATAAGTGCTCTTGGTGTGACTGCTGGTGCACACAGATTGTGGAGCCATAGGTCCTATAAGGCTTCTGTTCCCCTGCGAGTCTTCCTCGCTCTTGGCAACTCCATGGCATTTCAGGTAAAACACGCAAACATGTAAACATAGAACATTCAACCGTCTTTGCAAAAGACTTTCTTTTGTTTTTACCCCTTAAACCTTTTCACATTTGCCAAGTTACAACTTCAATGTATTTGAGTGGAACAATGTGTGATAGAGCAAAACAGCAAAACAAATTAGAACATAATTATGAAGTGTCAAATTTCTCTTGATTTAGAGACTGACTGTGTTATAAATCCTTTTTTTAAAAAAAAAGCTCAGGCTGTATCAAAGAGGATATGGATAAGTCTTTCTCAGATTCTCAAGTGGTTGTAGGTTTGAACTTTGAATCAACCATTCCAGGAGCTGGCTGTGCTTTTGCACTAAAACGTCCCATTGACTATTTTTAGTTTTTCCTCCCTGGAAGGCTGGAAGGTGAACCTCGACCTTTTGCTGCTCCTAACAGGTTTTGTTCCATGATTGCTCTGTATTTAGCTCCATTAATATTCCCATCAACTCTGCTGAAGAAATCATTTCATTGCCTGCACCGCTTTTCATGGTGAGGGAGCTTTTTTTTTCCAACAAAGTCAATTTTTCATCCCATATAACAATTTGCATGTAAGCCAAACAGGTTTGTTCTTTTCTGTCCAAAACATCCATATTTTTGCTGTGTCCCATACATGGCTTGTAGGCAAACCTTTCACAGGACTTCTTGTAATCTTTGTTCAACACTGTATTCTTCTTGCCACTCCACTCCATTAAGGCCTACTTTATGGAGTGCACAACTAAGACCGTCCTGTCAACAGTTTTTGAATTTCTTCAGCTTCTCCAGAGTTAAAATGATTAATGCACTCCTTGCGCTGCCTATCTATTAAGGTGGACAGCCATATCTTGGTAGGTTTGTATATTTGTTACATGTTTGATGACAGTTTGAACAGTTTTCTGCTTCAGGCTCCTCTTCTTCATCAGCGATCTCTCTGTGCTCCTTGGTTTTTAAAAAGCCGTTTGACCTTTAATACTGTCTAAATAACCACTGGCGCATTTTATTTATACTGAAATGAAATTACATAAGTGGATTCTGTTTACTAATTAGATGACTTCTGTAGACAAGGGTTACATTGGAGTTTATTTAGGTGTATCAGAGCAAGTGGGGCTGAAGAAAACTGTGGGCGTCACTTTTGAATTTCCCTTTTTCATTCTCTTCACAATTATTATCTACTTTATTGATATGTCACGTAAAAGTTTAATAAAATACGGTCAGGTGAGCATAACAAAATGCAATAAAAAGATCAAAGGGTGTGAATAGTTTTACAAGGTGCTATACAGTTTAACTCGTCTGCCATAAAAAATGTTCTGAAGCAGCTTTATCATGAAGGAAAAAGCCCGTGGTTTTCTAAGCGTGTAGTATTATCCATAGAAGACATGGAAAGACACTGCATTTGTTGTAGCATCAATATTTCAGTAAAAGTTCTTGTCCCTCATGAATCTGGTGGTCTGAGATCTCCGTGTGTATCTGTCAGTGATTTTCACAGTCGCTTTTTTTTCTCAATGTAAAGAATGACATATATGAGTGGGCCAGGGACCACCGTGTCCACCACAAGTACTCAGAGACAGACGCAGACCCTCACAACGCCAAGCGGGGTTTCTTCTTCTCCCACATCGGTTGGCTGCTGGTTCGCAAACATCCCGATGTCATCGAAAAGGGACAGAAACTGGAGCTGGGAGACCTGAGGGCGGACAGAGTGGTGATGTTCCAGAGAAGGTGAGGAAAAATTCAACTGTTGCGACATGCAGCCCCCTGCCAGCAGGAGGCAATACTTGGTAATGCTTTTAATCCATTGCAACCATTAGCAATAAAGATGTATCATACATTTATGCAATGCAGTATGATGTTGCAGTATGATGTTACGAATGATGTAGTAATTCATGTGACAACTCTTTGTCTGGCTAAAGTGACCAATGTGATAATAGTGTGACTATGACAACATTGTTTCCACTGACTGGACATTTGTCCTCATCCTTGGTCAGTTGGAAGCAATCCCACAATTTCAGTAGTTTTTCAGCAATAGCATAGTAGTATAAATGTTGTTCCAGCCACTGTCTCGGGTGGCTCTTATACTGTGGACTAGTCTTGCAGTAGATACTTTTGTGGGCATGTAACATTTTTCTGCTCTTATGATACTTATTAGCTTCACATTGTTCCAGATTTGCATTTTTTCGACATGCTTATGTGACGCTTTGTGACTTTTGACGTTATCTCTTTGCTCTCCTTTAGGAACTACAAGCTGTCTGTCGTGCTGCTCTGCTTCCTTGTCCCCACGTTGGTGCCCTGGTACTTCTGGGGCGAATCCTTGGCTGTGGCTTATTTTGTTCCTGGACTTCTGAGATACACTGTGGTGCTCAACGCAAGCTGGCTGGTGAACAGCGCTGCACACATGTGGGGCAACAGACCATATGACAAGACCATAAATCCAAGGGAAAATCCACTTGTGGCCATTAGTGCCATAGGTGAGCATTCATTAATTATTTTTAGCTTTTCAGTAATGATTTTGTGTCTTGATGCGGCTGAAGCACTTTTAGGTTGTCTTTCAAAGTCACCCAGGCTGGGGCTCTGCCTAAAGCGTTTGCATGTTGTCATTTGCAAAAGCAGAAGTTTTTCTTTTTAGCTGTAGCTGAACCAGCTATTGAGCTCAAATGTGCAGGAATCTTCCTAGAGAATTTATTAATAAAAAGACTTTAACCCCTTTTCAATTGAAAAGTGTTTGTCAGGTTTTTTTGACTCTTAAGATATTTACATTTGAAGGAAAGGCACTGTCAATGGTGAATTTTCAATAGTGAATCTACATTTGAAAAAGAAAAGCATGAAGATGTTTCAGTAGTCCAATCAGAGACTAAACTTCAACCCGAGTGAAATGCTGTGATGTGACCTTCGCAGTGTTGTGCAGAAACAAAAGTTAGCAGGCCTCAATGAACTGAACCAACAGACAAAATTCCTCAACAACAATGTGAAAGACCAATAAAGTCAGCAGTTTTTGCTGCTAAGAGTGGTTCTGCAAGCTAGTTAATGGGTTTTTACACAGCTCTTCCATTTTGTCCTCATCTGTCCTTATCAATAACACCAGTGGAGTGGGCTATGCATTTCTGTACATTTGACGTTTGTAAAACTTGGTGAAGACCAGATTATTTTCTTTATTATGTTCCAATATGTAAAGACCTTGGATTTAAATGGGGTATATTTTTATTATAGTTTTTCTTAAAAATAAGAGCTAGAAGCTCCTGCATCACAACGACAAACTAAAGTGAGCATAATGTGACGATAAAGGATAAAGGACGGCAGAAGCACTAATTGAAATATTTATATGCAGATGTGCAATTGTGAGATTATTAACCACAAAAGTATTTTCACTTCTGACAGAGTTACCAAGTCATCAAAGTGACCATCTGACTTCACATTTATCTCTCATCACGCTGGAGGAATCTTTGCTGGGAGGGTCACAGATTAACTCTGAGATAGTCTAAATCTGATGTAATATGTGAAATTAGATTTGGGAGGCTTGTGAACATCATTATAAAACAGTCCACCATTTTTGGCTTTCCAGATTCTAACTTAACTCTCTGAATTGCTTCAAATCGTACATCACATGGTGCATTTTACCCTTTCTTAGTATTTTTATTTTTTTTTTTTACAAATAAATTACATTCTTGTTGACCCTATTTTAACCTAAATTGTTTGCTAATAGACAATGATTCATACAACAAATTAGCTGAACATATCAAATAGACTCAGGAGACAATAGACCATTATAAACAGGAAAATCTATCCTCTGATGTTTTTAAAATCCTTCAGTTGGATTAAGCTTCAGGTCCTTTTTTAAAGGCGTACTCAAGGCGTTGTACAAAAAGACCTTTTTCCAAGTTCTTCACTGACTGAAAGATCTGTGGGGAGCACATCCTTTAGGTAATGTACAGGAAACTGGATAGAGTGGCAATAAACCAATTAGCTGAATGAAACCTCTGGCATCAAATTTAATCGTCTACAGCATTAAAAGATTGAGATATTATATGATATCATTTGTGTTTTCTCCCAGGCGAGGGCTTCCACAACTACCACCACACATTTCCCTTCGACTACGCTACAAGTGAGTTCGGCTGCAAGATCAACATCACCACCGCCTTCATCAACCTCATGTGCGTCTTGGGTCTGGCCAACGACCGCAAGAGGGTTTCCAGAGACACGATCGCCGCTCGCATTCAGCGAACAGGTGACAGCAGCTACAAAAGTGGCTGAGTACCGGGGTGAAGCCGCACTACAAACTCCCAGAGTGAGCCGACACGACGGACCGAGACAGAACGTAGCAACAAGTGCAGCAGCAATTTCGCTGGTGTGATGGCGATTACCATGCTTCTTTGTGAGACTAATATCGGCTTCAAAGAGCTGTTTCCGTTAAAAGTTGTGAACCTCTTTTAAGTTTTGAAGTGTCTTCACCAAGTGTTTTTTGCAACTAGTAGAGATTTAGTAGAGACATGTGCAAAACAGCTTTTTCATTATAATATTAAAGTGTCATTAAGAGAATGGATGTATTATTATTTTGTTTTTGGACCAGATGAAAAACAATATAAACAAAAATATATAAATATAAAATGTGTGTAAGTTATGTCTATAGGCAGTAATTAATTACAGAATGATTTTCTGCACATTATATTTCTACATTTACTTGCTGGTTATTAATTGTCTTTGGCACTTTGGAAGCTTTATTAAAACCTTTATGGTTTCTCTGCAAGCAAGAGTGAAGTCACTTTGCTTTAAGTCAGTGGTGCTTTGGTGCGCCCGAGAAGATGTGGATTTTTAGCCTGTTTTTTTCCCCCCGCTTAGTTTTAATTTGCTTTCGGTGATTTAATCTGACTAACCAATAGGCTGACATGTTAAAAATTAAAGTCAGCTCAGCCAGGCCTCCATTTGGCTGTTTTTTACTGTGGCCACAGAAGAAGACCGCTCCAAAGTACCATGTGGGGATGCTTTGACATCCATAGTGTCAATTTTTCTTCTCATTAAGGAATACGTTAGCTGACGTGACTCATTTTTGCTCTCAGTTAAATAAAAAGCCACATCAGACTACATATTTAACTCTCCCCTGAGAAGTGGACCTTTCTCTTACATTACCAGAAAATACTCTTTCAGTTATTAATGTTCTCCATCTCAGTCAGATATTCCAATGAGACATGGATGAGATGATTTATTCTTTTTCTCATATGTTAGAGTATGGAAATGTTTGGCCCAAATGCCTTATGAAAGTTGTGCACCTCCTTAAAGCTCATAGTGAATTATACAAATAAAGCAGGACTAATTATTAAGTGTTTGGTTTCTTTAAGCTTTTGTTCTGCAATTATATCCCCTGTCAGCCTAGTTTGTTTAACGTGATAGACAATGAATAATTAAAATAATCTATTTAAACTTTTCTTTCACCAAACAAGAATTTGCCCGAGAAACAAATAAAACTTTTTATGACATTTTTGAAAGTACCATTGTAATTTTTGTCAAATTTTCTCTATAACAAAGCAACACTTGTATTGTGTTGGGAAATGGCACTTTTATTTCAAATGAATGTTTTGTATCTACTGTATGTAAGGTAAATAAACCAAACTTTTATGCAACAAAATTGTACTTGTTTTTTAATGAGCCTATGTATTATTTTTTTTTAATATTCTGAACAGGAAAAATATTTATACACCCACTCCATTTCTCGGAAGCCACAGATTAAAAGTGAGTATGTAAAGGACCCGGATTCCTGCATGATGGAGATGACGGCAGAAGCTCAAGCGTGAGATGAAAGAGAGAGTGAGGAAGTGTGTGTGAGGACTGGGACGCTAGCCTCACACACACACATCGAAGGGCATACAAAAAAATCCATCCTATCACCTGATCCACATAAGCGTCATGCACATGGCCACAAAGCCAGCAAAAGTTTGATGCACACAGTTATGTTTTGACCCCCCCAAAAAGCCATTTGTTCAATATAAAGAGGGGGAAAAAAGAAAAAGTTGGATAATTATAATGAAGATAAAAAAAATAAAAAAAAACTCATTCAAGTGTGCTCAATTGTCCATAAATTAAGGTAACCATTTCTCAGTGTGGGAGGTGAAGGAGTTTGAATCTGCTTGTCACCTTGCATCAGCTCTGTTTGAGTACTCTCCGGCACCAAATCCTCTCCAGTTCTCGGTATTTAAGCCTGATTTGCTCAGAGGTGGGCAGAGGTGGAAGATAATTCCCTTACTGGGGTCAGCAAAGAGGCTTTGGGGTTTGCTATCAAGACTGTCCAAACATCTGAAGAATTTTTAATCTTGCTCCATTTGTTTTGGGACTTTATGGCAAGTGGGCAGTACTGCACAGTCCATCCTCCCTATGGTGTGAGAAAGCAACCCAGCCTGTTTGCTTTTTGCAACAGTTTGGTCTGCCAGTTTGTGTTTGTGTAGCTGTAAATGGCAGCTACCAGCCTGAGTCTCGTCCAAATCCACTATAAGTGGAGTCGCCACTGCTGACCTCTGTCACCCCGACAGTGACATCAACCCCTCCGCTCATTGGCTGCTGAATGTCATACCACCCTTTTCATGCCATGCAATACCACTGGTAATTCCCTCAGGCAGACAGTTTCAGAGGGATACTGGTGAACTTGTGTAAGAAGGTTTGCCAACTAACACCTGTCAATGTGAGGACTCTAACTCACAGCAGAATTTGAACTGCAGTTTTACAATATAGATGTAAAATAGAGTCCTGATACTACTATTACTACCACTAAAAATAGTAATAGATATCACTGCTTCCTTCAAGAAGGTCCTGAGTTTAAATTCTGGTGTAAGTCTTGTCTACATGGAGTTTTTATCTTCTCCCTGTGTGTTCATGGGCTCTCTCTGGCTTACTCCCACAATCCAAAAACGTGACTGTTGGGTTAATTGACCTGTATAAATTGTTCTTTGGTGCAAGTGCATGCATTGTTGTCTGTCCTGTGTGTCTCTTTGTTGCCCTGTGATTTACTGACAACCTGTCCGGCATGTACCCTGCCTCTTGCCCAGTAACCTCTGGAAATAGGCACCAGCTCCCCTTACGACCCTGCGAGCACAAGCATGTTTAGATAATGGATGGAAGGATACATTATTATTATTGTTCCATTCATCCACTGGGTGTACCCTGCAGGGGGCTGGTGCCTATCTCCAGTGGTCATCAGGCAATCATTGGGATACGCTGTGGACAGGTCATCAGTCCATCACAGGGCAAATAAAAACAATTATAATCAAAGTCATGTTGTTAATAATTCTAATTATTTATTCAATAGAAGGGGGGAAAAAATAGTTTTTTAATTTTTGCCAAAAACACCAGTGCCAAAGTAAGTGGCATCCCTAAGAATTCACATAGAATAAGTGCGTCTTCTTAAATTATGTAGAATAGTCTGTAAACTTTTACTGGTAACATCTTCTCTTTTCCCGGAGTGTAAATATGATGTGACACGGAGGCGTTTTGTTTTATCTAATCTTCAAAATGGAAAAGAGAAAAGATCAATAGTTGCTTGCCTAAACTTGTCCTTATCGAAGGTCAGTGAACTCAAAATTTTTAAACATCTGGAACTGTGGCAGAGAAGACTAGGATCCATATTTTATAAGAATCAAATACTCTTACTTGTTTATTGTAAGAATAAACAAGTAAGAATATTACTTACTTGTTTTCTTTTTTTTCCACTTATGTTGAAGGACTATTACGAGACTACACTCTTTAAGTAAGATACAGAACTGAAAAATAATAAAAAAATGAAACTTTATCCAAGAAAATAGATTTTTGATATGGATATTGCTCTTATTGATTTAATATTAAAGTGAAACTAATGTTGATTTTCAAGAGATAATTCGTTGGCTATTCTACCAGTTCACCATCTATTATGGTTCATCACCCCTTCAGATATTTGTGTGCGTAAAAATTGAAAGAACGTGTGAAAAATAACAACAACAATAAGGAAAACACATGGAACCATCTGGGAACGAACTGGTCCATTGGTGACTGCAAATAACACTCTAACATTAAAAAATGGTTTATTGAACATCTTGTTTCTTTGTTCTGCTGCATCGCCATGTTTTCCATAAACTTTGCTCCTCAGTTCACTCACCTTCCCTTTGAATCACTGCCTTAGCATCTAACCCAATCTTCTGTAACTGTCAAGCAGCTGAGAGGATCTTTGACCTTTGACTATTTTAATACACATTCATACATGATGTCTTTTTGCCATTTGAGAAATTTGACAGATAACTTTTAGAACTTATTTATAAGGTTGTTTTTTTTTGCAACAAAGACCGCATGGATCTTTCTTATTTTCTCTCATGTTGCTGATCGTCTCTCCTTAAACTTTAATCCACAAACATCACCTAGAAATCCCCCATCACCACCTTCCAAATAACCTTTTTCTCTCCCTCTTTCTCTGTCTGTCTAATCCTAATTTGCACGCAAGAAGTTTGCCAAAGGCCAGCCTGAGCCGAAAGGAAAGAGACCTGGAGGTCAGACGAGGTTACTGGGGAATAACCCTTCATCCAGTCAGGAAAGGATCGTCTGGATTAGTGATGGAAGTGGTTCCATATCTTCGCTCTGTTCTACTTCACTTTTTTACGAGAGCGCTCAAAAAAGGCGCTTTAATACATTTGAATAAACTTTATTTTTAAAAAAAACACTTTCAATATAGATTTAATTACAAAAGAGTAAAATTTTTTTATTACTATGTATTTGTCTTCTTTATAAACCGCTTGCTTGTCTCATGGCAGGACGCAAGAAACCATCCGCTCAGGTGCTGTCTGACACGTAAATATGCGGAAATATTCCTTTTTTCCCCGGCAGTTTATTTCGAGATATAAAATACCTTCTAGCAAATTTGTGTGAATAACAGCCCCCGAGTTTCGGGGCGATACGCCCTGATTTAATCACCTTTGTTAAACCTCAAATTACTTCCTAATTAAAAATTTATAGGCCTCATCATTTCCTTTTCGCTGTAATCTACTAATCCTAGCAATCAGCTCTGCGATAGATATCTTAAGTAAACTTTTTTTTTTTTCATGAGCAGAATTTCGCAGGGATCAGTGTTACCCCTTTCCTATAGGATTAAACTGATCTTCCTCTGCTGCTGAATGGAGGCAGGGGAGCCATCATTGCCCGGCCCTGAAGGCCCAGGGTGCCCTTTTGATCATTTCAGTCTCTCCTCGGTGCAATACCTCTGATTGGCCAGAGAACTAAGAGGGGGGAAAATCTTTAATTAAGCAGATAATCTCTTGTTGGGACGAGAGGGGCTCCATTTCAGAGCCCCCTCCTTGAATCCTGATAGCTCCTGGTGGAGTTCCATGCGCTCAGTCTCCCGCATCCCTTGTTCTGTCCGCAGCTGCGCCTCACCTGTCAGGATGTTCGTCCACTGGGAGGTTTTCTTCTACGTTTTTATTCTATTGACTCACATGAGGTCGTACTGCTGCTGGTAAGTTTATTTTACTGTGTAATGTTATTATGTTTTTCCAATCATCCAAATATTCATTTCCATTTAGTGTACTGGAGACATATATGGGTTTTGGATGCCAAAATGACGGAAATTAGATAAAATCATCGGTTTTATTTGCAGGTCAATACAAAAACTGAACAAATTGTTTTGGGGTTTGCCAGATTGTAGAATACTGCTTCCGTGGTTGCATGAAAAAAAAAAAGCTATAGAGGTCTATAAATACTACATATTCTGTCTACATTGTAACTTCTCAGAAGCATTAGGAACTAAAATATAATGATGTAATATTGGTTGATCTAAACAAATAAATATTAAGAAGCATATTTTGATTGATTGCTAATAATTCAGTCCAAGTTGAATAATGTTAGGTCCTGTGCTTTCTGCACTTGTGTCAATATAATTTTTCCTTAATTCCAAGAAGGCATGGCTCCTTTTCATTAGATTTCACAAATAGAATAAAAGTTTCAAACTGATTTTGTGACCTCAAAATACCCGAAAGAATCTTTGTTTGGTTTTGAGTAATCAGTCTAAGGTCTGACCAGTAAAAGTACTGAAGACTTTGAAGCAGAAATAAATTCAGTCCAGGCTCCTTAAAAAAAAATTAAAAAAAATTATTTATTTAATTTCACACAGAATCATAAGCTACTCGCATACCAGCTGCAGTGATAATAAGCAACAAGACAATTAAATGGAGGCACAAATGAAAAGTAATTCTCACCTTTTTCGTTTCAAATTTTTAACGTCTTGGCGACTCAAGCTTGTGCTGCCCTGAGTGGAAAGCCATATCAGCTTCCTGGAACTTCAAATGTTGGTGAAGTTTTCATCTTTACAGTTTTTGATCCTCTAATGCACCATAGGATTTGAAACAGTTTGGATTTCAGAAAGTTATATCACCCATATCAAAGCTACTTCTATTGTTAGAGTTGTTTTCTATGTAGCTTATTTTGATTATTTAATTATATATAAATTATATGTGAACATATTTAAGGACATATTCATCATTATTGTAGTCCAATGCAATGGCATTTGTTGTACAGTGGTGCTGTGTAAATAATACATCAAAGTATTTAGTATGTAAAACCAACAAAATCTTTAAATTTATACTCCATTTGGCCATAGTTCAACTGATCTACGTATGTGATCTCTTCAATGCAGACTTATGAGTATTAGAAATCCATTTATTTGCAGCTATAAAATATAATTTAGATTTCAAGCCATTATGAGTACTTAATAAAAAAAACAATTAAATAGAAACGTCGCCTTTCTCTAAGCGCTTCCTAGAATCATCTGAGCTCATTGCTCAGTGTTGTTCACCAAGATTTGGATGCCCACATGGTGTCACAGTTTCACGTGTCCTGAAACACACTAATGAGAGATGCTAGTGGAGGATTTTGTGGTGGACACTGGGCTTTCCCGACTGAAATAAGCTGTCTCCTTTTCCAGGTCAGTGAATAATTTCCTGATGACCGGACCCAAGGTAAGCCTGGCTTCTTTTGATCTTCCCCTCCTCTTTTTTTCTCTGGAGAAAGAGGGAGTTAAACCTCACTCCTTGTGTATTGACAGTCTCTGGGTACCTGTCTGTTTGCAACAAAAGCTCTAAATCAGTGATATTCTTGGCCTTTTGTGATTTTTTTCCCTCCCCTCTTGGTACACTTGACCTTATTCAGAAGCGCTGTGTATGTCCGAGGGTTGAGTGTGTTAAGAAGCTAGGGCAGGCAGCACTGTTGTGGGTGGTCATCATTAGCGAGCCGGATCCCTGTGAAAGAGGTGGTACTCCATCTCCCTGAAGGCCACTTGAGACATATTAGTTATATTATCATTCATGCAGTCTGAACAGGCTCTGGAGCAGCAGGCGAAAGCCAAGCACAGACTGCAGGGCTCTGACAAAACGCATCAGATCATAGTAGAAAGATTTTTGTGTTTGTCATATTTTCTCTCTCTCTCTCTCTTATAGTTTTATTCCTTATTCTATAAAAAATGTCCTGAAGTTAAGGGTGTTGCTTATAGTTTTGTCTTCACAACATGTGACTTAGCTTAAATATTTCATCCAAGATCTGATTTGAACTGCTAATTATTTTCTCTAAGGCAAAAGAATGAAAATGTAATCTGAAACTTATCTGAACTTGTTAAAATTGCAAATCTAATTGTACTATGCTGTACATGATGTTTGAAAGCTTAGAAAAACATAAAGCCATAAAGTAATTCCTCCTTAAGGAGAGAACTTTTGTTCTTCACAAGCATTAAGTTTATCAGGTTCCTTAAAACTGCTCCATTGGGGGATTTTTCTGCATCATTTACTTGTGCTGTTATTATTTGGGTGCAATATGTCATGTCTGTGCTGCAGGCATACCTAATCTACTCGAGCAGTGTGGCAGCAGGGGCTCAGAGTGGCATTGAGGAATGCAAATACCAGTTCGCATGGGACCGCTGGAACTGCCCTGAGAGAGCTCTGCAGCTGTCCACACACAGCAGCCTGCGCAGCGGTGAGTGCCCACAGACACTTTGGACACTTATAAGACCAGCTCCAGTGTCTCTGTGCAGCAAGGAAAATGGTGACTGTATTTGTGTTTTTTTAATGATTCTATGGTGTGGTTGTTGTATTTTCTGTTATTAAATAAAAACGATTTGCTTTGTCAAAATATATGTTTTAGCCTATGAGATCAATTTATTGAGAATTTGAAAAACACATTCACTTCTGTTTCTAAATTCCTTCACAGACACATGTTGTAGTCCTGAACAGATTGTAGAAAGATTACCAACAATAGAAATGCACCAAATGTCCAAAGTTGGAATAAATATTGACAATACAAGGCTTCAATTTAGTTAGTTCTTTTTCTGGAAAACCTTAAAGAGCAAATAATATTTTAAAGACATAAAACCTATAAATATGGAAAGTCTGAAACGTCAATCTGAATTGGCTTTTTCATGTTTTTTGTAGATTGTGTACAGCAGAAAAAGTTCTATACATGAAGGATTAGCCTAAGTGTAATTTAGATCCAACGTCCAATGGACTATTGTACATATGACTGTTTTCCTGAAATATGTTGAATGTGCGAGAGACAATATAAAAGGATGGAGTGAGCACTTATAGCACAAAGATCTTGTATACAGGAAATGTGGGGAAGCTAAGACAGCTAGAGCAGGGAGTAAACTAGACCACTGACAATTATTGTTAAAAGCATAAGGTTGATCAGGAAAGAAAATAATTTGCTTTACAGCTGTTTTTATGTTTTATGTAACCTATGTCATTACAAAACATCTGTTGATGTGTACAGATCACATTAAAACAATAGCTTCTGTTGTTTAGCTTCTACATCGATTTTATTTCTCCACATCTGAGACAGGTTAACTAGAGTGCTTGAATACAGTCTAATTTTATGGCAGTATTTTAACATTTCTTTTGCCCGTCACATGTGTAGCGTTATACTCAAGTCTTTTTTGGGGCCAAACAGCTTGTTGTTGTAGTAAAACTAACAGTAGACAGATCTACTGAGCTTGAGTGACTTACGTTCTTAGAATAACATTGAGACAGTTTTATTACTGCAGCTCAACCCTTCAGAGTAAAACATGGTTTGATTATGTGGTGACAAAATAAGGTTCCTAGCATGGTTGGACCGAAGTTGAACTGTTGATGTGTGTTCATGTGACCGAGCCAAACTCTTGTGAAACCCCTTGTGAAAATCGACTATTGCGAGTTCACAGGTTCAGATGAGGAGGAAATAATGATTGACTTGCTGCAGCGTCTCATTTTAGTTTCCATGATATTGGGAAAAAAAGTACAGAATACGTTGGTGGATTGTTTGTCTGCTGTATTGGATCAGAACCAAGCAAGAAGTTTCGCATGGAGAGGGTGGGGAAAGGTTCACCAGAAGTGTTGTAGCAAGAAGTGGCAGGGGACGTGGCTGAGAACAAAATAACATGATCTTTGTCATGCAACGATGCCAGTGAGAACCAAACTCGCCAGTTCTGTAATCTAATGACAATGTTGTTAGTGGAATTTGCTGAAGTATGCCTGGGTAAAAAAACCCCAACAATTCTGCTGAGAGCAGAAATTATATTTATCAGAATGTTTGTGTTTCAAATGACAATTTTTGTCAAACGCAGTCATTTTTCACAGTGGTTACTTATGGACTTACCACAGAACACTTTCCAAATCTCAGTACAGGTTCCCTGTTTGCTAGGTCTCTTTCTAAGGACAGATCTCTACTCATTGATTTACTCAAGAGATAAAGCTTCACTTTATGACCTTATATTAGAACTGGACACTCAGCTATGACTATTAAAAGTAGACGTTGTGTTCTGCAGTAATGCCCAGATTTGAAATCCCAAACCAGGGAATATTCCTTCGTAGGCTACTTTGACTGTATTCTTGTGTTTCTCAATTTTAATTGACATGAAATAACTGTATATTTTTCATCAATAGGAAATTATAAACAGGACATAAGACAAAGCTTAAGGATATACATTTGACTTTAGTTCACCTCTCTTTCACATTTTGTGACTTAGAAATGACACATAACAGCTACAACAACTAAAATCTCATAATTTCAATCACTTTTTGTTTGTCACTACAGGAAAGGCTGAAAATTTGGAGTAATCACATAATAACATAAACTATATGATTTCTGGCAAATAAAATATGTGGCACAAATGCCGTTGATGACACTGTAGGAGGCAATTTTCAAAGAACTTTTTCTGCTAACAGCAAATCGAGAAACTGCATTCGTCCATGCCATCAGCTCTGCTGGGGTTATGTACACCCTGACCAGAAACTGCAGTCTCGGAGACTTTGACAACTGTGGCTGTGATGACAGCAGGAATGGACAGAGAGGTCAGAGACTGATAAACTTATACATTAGCTTGAAGAAAATTTGTGTAACTTAAACTAACAATGATTTATATTATTAATTTTCTTTCACCTCAGGAGGTCATGGCTGGCTCTGGGGTGGATGCAGCGATAATGTCGGCTTCGGTGAGGCCATCTCCAAACAGTTTGTGGACGCGTTGGAGACTGGACAGGATGCTCGGGCGGCCATGAATCTTCACAATAACGAAGCTGGGCGGAAGGTAGACCTCCGTATTCACTCCATCAGTTTAAAAATCAAGGAAGTGCCCGCAGCTGGGATGCTGAGTGAGCCTTAATCCGAACCAGGTTGTAAACTGTGTGGTAACCTGGTTGAAATTTTGCAGATCTCTTATGGCACTCCAACAGCACGCACAGTGTAAAGCATCCTTTGAATCATTTTTTTCATCCCTTCTCAGCGTTACACTGAGTGTGCCACCCAAGCATCCCTTTCAGATCTCTATAAGTGAGGTGCCACTCGTCCCCAATAATAACAGTGTGTTCGCTGTACCAGAAGGGCCTATTTACCAGTGCTGAATGCTCTTTATGACAATACCTCAGCTCAAGAATCTCAGGATGGCTGGTGGAAGCTTAATTGGAGATCCTGTGGAGCCAGACATTGCAAAGCATTCTGTATTATCCCACTTCCTTAAAATAAGTGTTTTAGTTTTTATTCTTGCAATAAGGATCCCACATTTATGTTGGTCTTTGTGTGGCCCCGAGGGACGCCTGAGGGGACCACAGGCGTGCAGCTGAAGTGCTCTTTGTTTATGGTGCCTTTGCTCCCCCCTGTCGGGCCCTGGGATCCTTATGGCACCTGGAGCATCATTGTAACAGAAAAAAATGGGGATAGAAAGAGAGAAAAAAACTCCTTTTTCTTGTTCCTCAACTCAATGGGTCTCTCCGTTGGGTCCCCACTCACAGGAAAACATGTTGACAAGGAACATGCTAAATAAATAGTCCTATTTATTCTAGGAGGGACAATGGGACTCGATGTGAAACTTTGATTCAGCCTCACCTCGGTGTAGAGTTCATCGCCTCTTCATGAAAAGAAAGCGCCCTTCCTTTTTAGCAGACATCTGTTTTGTGTCGGGTAAAGTCAGGAGACACAGAGGATGACAAAGACACTTAGTTCATAAAGCTTTCACTCATGTCGGAATCTTTAACAATACAGTTAGTTAATTTGACAAGACATCAATCAACAGACTCGAGCAATTCCAGACTCACTTGTATGCCTACCTTCATCTGCACGAACTAGACGTCACACTGAGATATGAATCTGTACAGTACCTTCCAAATGTATTCCGCGTTGTCTAACGACAAAATTCGATTGATTTAATTAGAATTTCATGTGACACGTCAATCCAGAATTAAAAAATAAAAATCTGAAAAATGCGTTACTAATTTGTATTCACCCCCTCTGAGTCAATAGTTTGTAGAAACAAGTTCCTCCTCAATTATGGCTTCAAGTCTTTTAGAGAATATATGTACACTGAAACTTTTGCCCATTCTACTTTCGAAAAAAATCTTAATATCAAGCACATTGGACTGACAGCATCTGTGACCATCAGTTTACAAGTCTTGGATATTGAACTGGACTTTAACTGAACTGCTGTAGTACACGAATATGCTTTGATTCAAACCAGTTCATTCCCTTATGGCTTTCTTTCAACAATGTCTTTTTTTTTTCTTTATCCAAAGCACAACTAATAGTTGTCCTGTCAAAGGTTTCCCCCACCTGACCTTCAGATCTCTACTCCTTACCCACTCTGTCAGTTTAGTAGGAGGCTCAGATCTTGGTTGGTTTACAGTTCTACCATAATGTTTTCATTTTTAGAAACATTACGGCAGTGGATTGAACACTGGGATGACAGTAACATAACCCAAGCTTTGCATATTGTTCCATAACATAACACCTCTTTAAACATCTCCACAACCTGTCTGCTGTGTTCCTTGGTCTTTATGATGCTGTGTGTTCACTGAGGTTCAAAACCTCTGTGTCCTTAACTGTACGGCTATATTTCACTAAGATTAAATTACACACACGTGGACTGTAGTCACTAATTACATGACGTCTCCAGGTGTTTAGTTGCACTGAAATTTATTTGAAAGCATCTGATTAGAGGGTGCTAAGTGTAAGTAAATAACACTTCATTATTACTTGAAAAATATATTAAAACTATGCATTCTTGTCCCATCTTTTCACTTTGTGCACTAGTTAATGTTGGTCTACAGTGAATTTCAATGAAATATTTGGAAGTTGATGGTTGTGACATGGTAAAATGTGAAAAAGTTCAAAGGGCAGGAATACTTTTACAAGCCACTTGACATTTATAAAAAGAATCACATGCAATTCCTTGTTAAACATTGTTACTCATAAAGTTAGAATAAGCTAGTATGTCTCACATCATGAAAGGATTGCGACGATGTGATTTATTCTGGAATAAAGTGTATATCTTCTTAATTTTCAGAAGATGTAAGTTTCTTCTGAACATCTCAGAAACCTCAGTAAAAATAAGATTTTACTAAATTATTTCATCTTTATGGGAAAGTGTCTTGTGTGAAACCTAGTGAACCTGAGGTGCATAGTCCTGAAGTTAGTGTTTTCTTGATGCTGTTTGCAGGCTGTGAAGGGGACCATGCAGAAGACGTGCAAGTGCCACGGTGTTTCAGGAAGCTGCACCACTCAGACCTGCTGGCTGCAGCTGCCAGAGTTCAGGGAAGTGGGGAACTATTTGAAGGAGAAGTACCACAGGGCCCTGAAGGTGGATCTCCTCCGGGGAGCAGGAAACAGCGCGGCCAGCCGCGGCGCCATTGCAGAGACCTTCAACTCCATCTCCCGCAAGGAGCTGGTCCACCTCGAAGACTCGCCCGACTACTGCCTGGAGAACCGCACCCTGGGCCTGCCCGGCACGGAGGGCCGCGAATGCCTGAAGAAAGGCAAGAACCTGAACAAGTGGGAGAAGCGGAGTTGCAAGAGGCTGTGCGGAGAGTGCGGGCTGGCTGTAGAAGAGCGCAAAGCCGAGATGGTGTCGAGCTGCAACTGCAAGTTCCATTGGTGCTGCGCGGTGAAGTGTGAGCAGTGCAGAAAGACGGTGACCAAGTACTTTTGTGTGAAGAAAGGAGGTCAGAGGGGGAGGAATGAGAGCGCCGCCATCCGCCGAAAGAACCTCAGGCTCAGGAAAAAGCACTGAGCATCCCCATCACTCGTCCACATGCATTCATGTTTTCCTGTTTCTGTAGCTCAATCAAACATCTGGATTCTGCAGATGACGTGTTCTGGACAAAACCTTCCCATTTCATCTTCACATTAAAGATTTCTCACAAATGAGCACAGAAGTCTCATGACAAAACAGGCAATTTCGTAGATTTTTTTTTTTTTTTAGCATAAATGTATTTAAGATATATTTTTATATATTTTTTTTACCACATTTTGAAAAGTGACATGGCATTGAAACGGTTCTCACTGACATTAAAATTCTTCACATTATTTATTCTTGTACTTGGAAAAAAAACATTTGATAGATAATCTGGTGCAAAACTTGTTCTTAAACCTCTCGCAGGAATCTGTTTTGTTCTGAAATTATTTTTGCGAGAATGCTCGCAACGGTGTTAGTTTGTATTTCTGTTTCCACCATCATCTGGCTCACCCCTTCTTTCCGCTCTTGATGTATAACTGTACATAAAATGAAGCACTTTGTACTGTATATTGTTAATTTATTGCACAGCATTTTTTTCTAGTTTTGCTTAAGTGTCCTTTTTTCATTCTCTCTCCATTAAAATGTAATGAAAGAATAATAAATCCTTTAATCGTGCATATAATTCATCATGAAGAAAGTGCTCATCCTTCTTTAACATACTCTTTGTGACATGAATACTTCATGGTTCAGAGCAAACAGACTCACTTTTTCACTCTGCTTCCACTGTGGTGGACCAAAGAGAAAAGAAAGCCGTCGAGCGAACTCTCCTTCATTCACGCCTTTCTCAATTACACCCCAACAAATACCTCCCGTTCTCTCCTTCATCATGGTAATCCTCGCTGAGCGCTTGGAAGTTTCTTCACTGTTTAATACTAGTTTAATTAACTTTGTCCAGACAGAGCAGGGTCGTGGGGGAGGAGGGCATGAAGCAAGTTGCCCCTAAAAATCATTCTGCCTCTAATTTTGTATGCTAATCTCCTTTTTCACGCTGCGCCTCCTCAGGAGTGGGGGAAAGAAATGTTGGGAAAACTTTGGGTCTGCCTGTGCAAAGGCTTCCTGTGGCTGTTTTCTTTCTGGGCCCACCTATTTGGATCCTTTCACTCCTCTAGGGCCTTCCTTTGCTCAATTTAACAATGAATGCAGAGCTAATCAGCTCTCTCGGAAATGCACCACTGTCGAAGAAGGTAATCCCTTCTTCTGTCCTCTCAATGGGCCGTCGCCTCCTAAAGAACTTTGGGAAAAGGCTTTGCACAGATTCACACTGTTCCCTCAAAAGAAGTTAGTTCAAGTATTGTGCCCAAACAAGTGAGTTTTATAAACACATGCTTGCCAGGACACTCACCCCACCTGCGAATAAGAAGTGCCAGTCCAGGCAGACCTGCACATGGCAGCCAAAGCTGAGACCCTTCAGATAAGAAGGGGGCATGAAAGGGGAGATTAGAGCTCCCATTGAGAGGAGGGCGTTCATTTCTGTACCTTCCTCCTTTTACACAACCAAGTGTCAAGGAAACACCTTGTTGACATTTTATTTACCAAATAATGATCATAATTGGAACTCGTCTTTCCCCTGATGACCCCTGTGGGCCGGCTGGATTGCTCTGCCAGGGAAACAACAAAGGAACCATGTAAAACGTAAAAAAAACCCGGTTGTGTAAGGGAGGACAGCAAAGGAGCCAAAACGTCTTTCAGTGCCAATGTACAACTAACGTTAGGTCAGACATTTTAGATCAAATTTGTCAAAGGTTTTGTAAGCTTTGCACATCCTCTGTGTTGTAAAAATATTTGATCCCTACAAGATTTATTTTGTTCTTGGTTTTTGTCATTAGCATGGTTATGCCATTCAGTATACTAACTTTAATGGATGACAAAGAGTAAATACAAAAATGATGATTTAATTTATGAAGAGAAAACACCTGTCTAAGATAATCTTGCCCTCTGTTAAAAACCTGATAACATCTTGTGCCATAATGTTGGGAGCAGCATTTACCATCAAACATTTACAATAACTGATAAAAAGTCTATTACTGAAATACCTTCAGAAAACCTGAGGAATGTATAAAGCATGATCTTGCTTAAACATTCCAACAAAGCCTGTTTCATGGGAAGTGAAATATTTTTAAAAATTGTATTTTAAGGCTTTTGCACATAACAGTATATCTGAAATCATTTTGTTTTTAGCCTCTGGAAAATGAGTATTAATATCACCTGTCAGTGCTGAAATCATCTGTTGACTTTATCTGACATGAAAAAGGGGCCATAATACCACTGTTCCAGAAAATATACATTAGCCACGAGTCTTTCTTTTCTGGTTTCTCTAAAGCTTTCTTCTCAGTTTTGTGTGGTGAACAAGTTGGATGAACATGTAAAACGGCACATAACGCCAATCATGACTCAAACGCACAATCTACCCCCACGCAGGGAGTGACACGACCTCTGACCGTGGGGCCAAAACTTCCGTCTACCAGGCCGACTCTGCCATGTCCAATCTGTGATGAAACGTTTGTGCAAGGTGAAGGGAGGAGAGGTGACAAAACCAGAGGAACGCCGGGAATTCAGGCAGATGAGTGTGTTAACAGATTTGAGATGCAATTTTAGCCTAACACGCAAAGACATAACAGAGGGTTATTGTCCTACATAGTTCAGAATATCTTAGTGACACTATAAAATATCAAATGTTTGGTTTCATTTCTATGAATCTTCCTTTCAAATGTAAGGTCACACTAAAAAAGCCAGAACTTTGTATCAGGAACTTGTATCTTTCAGCTAACGGGTGATATTTTGTGTGCTAGAAGCTGGGAAAAAGACTCATAATCCCTCTCAGAATCCTTGACTAATGGGATTTTTGACTTGGAGGTTTTAGACCCACAACACCTAAAGGGGGCGAGGGTCAGAGTGAATGTGAGAGAAAGCAGATGAGTACAGATGAAAAGGCACCTGAACAAGCTACAAAATTCAGAAAAAGTTGGGTGCCACTTCTACTGTATTTCTCCATTTATGTAACTTTGTGAAATTCCATCATTAATAATGAAAAGCGCTTGCTTTTCATCAGTTACATAATGCTTCTATGGAGCATTCAGTGGCTCTCGAATAGATGCTGTTTCAGCAGATGGAAAAGGGACGGCAAAGGTAGATAGGTGTATTGGAATCTGCGGAAATGAGATCTAAGCTTCTTGAGGCTCGCTGGGGAGTCCTACCTCCTAGTTACTGGTATCTCCAAAGAATGGGGGCGAGAGGTGAGGGTGAAGGGGATCAGCTCTGCTCAGGTCACCTCACTGATCTGCACAGGAAACACCGGGCATGGGAACCCAACAGGGAGCCTCACCCGGTGCCTGCAATTTAAATCTGCCTTTAAGTCCTTATTTAAGAGAAAACACACATGACTTGACAGGAAATGCTGCTGAATCACCAAACTGAAATGGGGCGCCGCTTGCTTATTCCATCCCCTAAAGATCAAAACTGCAAAATGGCAATGATCAAAGTGACTGATAGGAAGCATCACATCTACATCAAAGCCAGGGTGATATTTAAAGCAAGTCTTCGTCAGTTAATCAGTGCACAGGAGCAAGGTACAGAGCGTACTCCTCTGTGATCACATGAACAGTGATT
This sequence comes from Xiphophorus maculatus, assembly GCF_002775205.1. NCBI lineage: Eukaryota > Metazoa > Chordata > Actinopteri > Cyprinodontiformes > Poeciliidae > Xiphophorus > Xiphophorus maculatus. Next base: position 15,299,737 of record NC_036464.1, on the reverse strand, counting down.
GAGCAGTAATGGCAGGGCTGTGATGACCACGAGTAAATATTAGTTCAAGATTTCAAAGGTATTTGCTTAGCTTTTGTTATCCAAACATTTTCATCCAGAAATAGACAAGCCGGGTTGCAACCTACCATTCGAAATGATTAAAACAAGATAACGTGCTGTCTCATGTGATGTAACTCCATAATTTTATTACCTTATGTCCTGCTGGATCAATTAAAATGAGTGTTGGCAGGCTTGTGCTCCTGGAAAATTGTCAAAGCAAAATATTGGTTTTATCTCTAGAGTATCAAAATTTTATTTTATAAAGTCAAATATGTTTGATTATCTTTTGACCTACTTGGAGCCTCATTTTTCTGGATAACAAAGCATCTTCTCTACAGCTCATAAGATGTCACTGCTATTTGCATGTTGTGAGATTTGACTGAGATCTCCTGCTTTTGTTACAGTTCTGTTACAGTTTTGTTCGGTTTGTGTTCCCTGTCCCCTTTACACTGCTGCTTGTGCTAGGGACTTCAGTGAGATTTTAGGCAAAGCAAGTTAATTTGTGCTTTACGTGATGGAAATGTGAAATACAAACAAGCAAGAAGCATTACGTTGCAGTGATGGAAAGCGGTGAAAAGTTGGAATACTGACTACAATTAATGTTCCAGTTAGTAATTGAAGGTAACGCTAAACAAATTTTGGATTTTCTTCATAGGAAAACTGACCAGAGTTTAAGGAAAGATAAAAAGGTTAAATGGATCAAAATGCTTTTGTTGTGAAAGTACTTTGTAATGAGACAGTAATCTCCAGACTTTCCCAAAATTAAAACTTTAATTTTACGCTGTCGTATTTTTTTTCAAAACTAATATGTATAGTTTGTTTATACGATTAAAGAGATTTTTTTTCTTGATTGTTCTGCTTACATGCATGTTCAGGACACAGTTTTACTGTCAAAGTTTTTCATAATTAAAACAGTAAACTTCGCAGTCTTTTAAAGCTAATTTTAAAAGTATAAATTCACAAGTTCCAGTTGAAACATGGCAAAACATGCAAACCCCCACCTCCTAAAAACCAACCAAAAAACAAATTTAATACTTTCCCAGGCTTAGTGACCTCACAATGGAAGTATATATCATGCCCCAATAATTTTAAAGACTTCAAAGTTTTATGAAGCAGAGTTATGCCATTTATATTAAATAAAAGTATTAACTTATATATTATATATCTTAAGTTAAAAAGAAATCTTTAGTTAACCAGCACATTGCAATATTAAATTGTGATCTTGTGGTAACTAATAAGGAAAAACAAAGAAATTGCTCCCTCTTGTGGCAATAACATGCTTTTGCAATATGATCTATAAATCTATATTCCAAAAGAATGTTATTGTCGCATGTTGTTTTCTCTCTGATCTATTTATCTATAGATATATAGATCATTATGATGATATATATATATATATATTACAATAATATATAGATCATTGTGATATATAGATCAGAAAGCTTTTAGGAATTAAAAAAAGCTTTCGTGTCTAGGTAGTTGAAAGCCAGAAAGTACAGAGTAAAGGAAGGACCATTTTAAATATATACACTGTTTGAGTGTTATCTTCCTTTGACAGAATAACTAAAATAAATTAACTTTCCATTGTATAATTAATTCGGATGAACTTGAAAATATGTCGCACCAGTTTACCCCGGACGCTAGGTGTCGCTGTAGAATATTCTGTGCCTGAATTAATCAGAACGGCTTCCTGCGTATTTTGTATCCCGTGTAGTTTTGTTTGCTCCCTGCCTGTCACCACAGCGTGTAAACATTCATGCACGGAACAGGTCCGTGGTGAAACGCTTACTGGGCGGTAAGAGCCCTCTCGTTTTATTTTATTCCTCAATAAACCTGAGCAGGGAGGGAGGCTGCCCAGGTAGTTCCGCTGTATGTTTATATGAATATACAAAAAAAAAGAACGGAGAAGCTGGTGGACGCTTTCATTGTGAGGTGGACCGAGGTACAGCAGCTAAAGCGGGGCTCGCCGAACCACTATGGCAGCGGCGACTGTTGTGGAGGCCGATGCGGCGACAAGTGACGACGGAGCGGCTTTCTCCGACGTCCACAGCCGGGAATGGGATGAGTCCCAGCTCCGAAAATACTCGTTCCCCACCAAGCCCATTCCCCGGCTGTCTTGCACGGATCCCAGAGCAGAGATGCTTATAAACAACGAGGTAACACAGCTGCAGGGTTGGGTTACTGGAACTTTATTTTCATTTAAACAAATCTTCTTTTCGTTATAGTTTAAAGAATCGTCGAACATTTAATGTTGAAAAATGCAAACGTGAACTTGAAAAATAAGCCCGGCTCAAAATAAAAATTATAAACACGAACACTGAGGTTAATGATAGTGAAAGTAAGTTATCGAAGAGCATAAGAAGTATTTTATTTCCTTTTCTGATATATACACAATGTTTCTATTTTGTCTCGGGTTATCTTTTATTTTTCTGGTATGGTTAATTATATATAATAAAAGAAAGCTAAGAGAGGAAAAATGCCACAGCTTTCCAGACTTCCTCATGCAGTTTTCTAAAAACAAAGAGTTTTTTTAAAAAATCTACATTTAGATGACCTTTTATTTGTTATTTGACTCTTTACGTCTTAGGTTTATTATTTTAGAGGTCTGTACTTTTATTTTCTTGTTCAGAAACTGAAAAAGGACATTTTATTCCTTTTTTTGTCTCAACCTCTTTAGGTCAACAGTTTCAACTGGACCTGGGACACTTTAACAATTACCTGGTTTTTAATGCTAAACAATATATAAAAGTAATGGTTTTAAATGTTTTACAAACAGAATGTAAACCATACAGAATCTGTCACGGCAGACAGTGGCCTCCAAAGCTTGGGACATAATTAACATTTATTCATTCATATAAGTCTAACATGAGATAAATATGAAAAAAACAGCATTTTTGTTATAGATATGAACTATATATTTGCTGTTGCTCCTGTGCTATGTCCTTGTGTAACTGACATACAAAAAAATAAATCCGTAGTCGGGGTCACAAGTCTTGTATGTTTTTATACTTATGGGTCAAAAGCTGTGTAGATTTGAGTTAGAAAATTCAGTCAGATGTATTGTTTTAGAATTTGGAGAATAAACTAAACTCCTCCTGTGCAAAGGAGTTTATGTAAATGAACCGGACCAAGCAGAACTTTTCAGGCCCGGAAGAACAAAAAGGGAAACAGTGTTTTTTTTTGTTTTGTTATCTTTTGTGAAATTAATCTGAATTAATTTCACAAATTAATTTCACAATTAATTCGTTACACAGCAACGAATTAATTGCTGTGTAATTCGTATAAAAACCTATTTTATTTCTCTGTTTTTGGTTGCCAGTTTTCAGACTGGAGAAGTAAGAAATTGTTAACAGTGAATAAGTCTAATTTTAAAGCAAGATTAAGGTAGTACTTTTATTTTTATTTCATTCAAAACTGAAGCCCGTTGAGTATCTAGGTCAGCTAAATCTAGAGTATTGATCAGCAGCTTGAGTGCACCTGCTGACTCCAGTGAGACACATTGATGTTTAATCCTGAAGAGTTTACCTAGAACAACAAAAAACAGATCTGAGAAGATTTTTTACTACTTTCCTTAGATCAAATAAGCCAAAAGAGTCATTGGTAGCAAATGGAAATGCTTGCTTTTACTGATGAAAGTGTTAAATATGAAATCATTCTATGTGGTGTAGTAAAATTTTTTCATAGTAACATTTTAGAGTAAACACAAGCTAAAAGTTTCAATTTTTTTTTTATTGCTTGCCATTTTATACCATACTTTTGTCCTGTTTGTTAAAATAATCCTGCTGTTTTAAAACAACGTTGCGTTAACAGCTGAATGAGTTGGAGTTTTTTTGTACACGAGGGAAGCAGGTGACGTCGTTCTTTTAGCCAGCTGACTAGCAGTGCACATCCACAGACGGAGGCACTGTGGATGTGCACTGCTCTGAAACTCTTGATTTCTCCAACTCATTAAAAGCGCGTCAAACGTGTAAGAACGAAACAGGACATTTGAACACAACAGACATCCTTCATATTACTGTTTGTTTTCACTGCCATTTGTTTTAACAGAAATATTTTATGTGGTAGGTGTGTCTGTTCAGGACAGACAGCCTTTGTTTACATTTCCCTTTGGGTCTTTCATTATTCATGAATGTGCTGCTGTTTGAGTTTCAAATGAAATTTAGCCCATTTCACCTGTCTCCAAAAGCTTCCAGTGACCTACCTCTCATTTATTTAAGATGGTGGTTTTCTGGTCTTCCTGTGTTTTTTTATGATTCAAAGCTAGGAGAATTCTGGCACTCTGCTTTGATGCAACATGATATATAGCATTATGACTTCATAGTGAATTCTCTGCAGAGGACATTGTTCTCTTAGGATTTTAAAGAGAGTATATTACTTGATTAAAAATGAAGTGGCCCAGGTTTGTCCCCCAAATATTCACAAACACCCTGGGCTTCCATGAGCTGTTTGCATTGTCCCAAGGTTAATGTGTTGCTTAAGATGTCATCTTTTAGGTAATCCAAATGCAGACAGAGATGCATGTTGTAACCTAGAGAATCACAGTAGATCCGACATCTTCTCAAAAGGGAGCAGGTTTCCTTTTCCTACCCTGCTTTATATGGCTCTGTTACACAAACCTACTACAATGTTCATCTCCTGAGAACTATTTTACAAGAATAGTTTTAATCACTGTGTAAACGTGAACTCCTTTCTAAATGACCTTCAAAAACTGGCTCAAGTGATGCAAATACAACTTGAGCCAGTGCTGAATGTGAGCTTTTCCTGTGTACGTCTGTTGCTGACAGATGTGTTAAACATTCACCTTTAAGTCCTTCCTGTTGGAGATAGTTTTCAGATGTTCATACCCAAAACGTGATGGAGTTTAAAAGGCAACATGACTTTAAATATTAGTTGTATATTAAATAACAGATGTTAGGTTTGATGAATGGAATATTAAAGCTAGAAGTTAGGTCGTTTTGCCTCATGTATTCATTCATTCAGCTATTTCGTTAATAATTAAAAGCAGGTCCAAATTGATTATCAACTGGAAAGAAGGCTTCTTTGAACACCTGGCTATTCTGCATACAGGTTGTATAAATGCATCACATTAATGCTACGAGGCTCATCCTGCGTCATTTAACTAGACCTGACGAGAAGTCGCGGAACATAATCTTTTACCACTGCAGCTAATGATAAGCGGAAAAGCCAAACTCAACGCAGACCGGTACGCTTAAAACAGTCCTCCGACCACATCATCTCCCCGCAGCCGCAGAGTTCAGCGTCCTCCGATGAAAGTGAAACCGAGAGCCAGCGCAGGCAGCCGAGCAGCGGGAGCGCGCACAGCGGGCTACGTTCGGGTTGTCACGTAGGCCTCCGAGCTGCGGGTGTGTGCGGTCGTGCGCGCGACTCACGTGCACGCAAATCGCGAGATATTATTTTAAATCAATTTGCACTTCCTTTGCATGATTTAAAACATGTACATGACTCACTGTGTGAGACGGCTTTGCAGCTTTGACGATGACTCTTCTCATTTTCTGCGTAGGATGCACAACATCAATTGCATCAGTTTTTTATCAGATTATTGGGAAATTGACAATGAAAAAATAAGCAGCAACACATGAAATGCATTAGAATATTGCGCTTTTACAATTCATCGAGTAATTGACATCTTTAAAGCAATGTTCACTGTATTTTACATGTAATATGCCCTTTTCGTAGGGTTTCCTTGCTGCTGCTTTTAATTAAAAATGTGTGCCAGGCAGGTCCATTAGAGTTGCAAGTAAAATCATTTATCCTGGGAGAGCACCATACAAGCTTACTACAGTGTCGTATCTACAGCATTTTAAAAGCTAAAGTTCTGGGACAGTTCTTGCCCCTTAGCTTATTTTGAAACCTGGAAAAAGTTTTTGAGACCAAATATCAGAAGGAAATAATGCTCAATTGCCCCCAAAAGATAAACTTTTAAGTGATTTACCTTATTTGGCGTTGGCATAAATGTGACTTGTAAAATAAATGTTACTTGAAAGTTCAAGTTCATTACTATAATTTTTTTTTTTTGCATGAATACCAGGCACAAAGAACATTCAGCTTTGAAGCACTCTAAATATGATTAGAGCAAAAATGACAGCATGCACTGGTAGCTAATTGGAAGAGTTTTGATCTTGCAAGTCAGTATTTTTTTCCCCATATTTTGTCTTATTCCATGCGTTTTTGACATAATCACCGAGTAATGATGAAAATAAAGTGCACTAGTTATCACACGCCACCCCCAACAAAATACAGTCACGTTTTCAAAAACGTCATTATCTGATAACGTTGTCGTGATACAGCATGTTGTCCTTCAATAGATTTACTGTAAGCAGGTTTATTTACCGTTAACAGAATGTGCTTCAGATTCTTTCTCATATTCAGATGATTAAAAAGTATAACATGAAATTACCGTTAGAAGAGTTGCTATTTCTGTCATGGCTACACTGACAGCAGAAACATGTATGTAAGTATGCCTTAGGTCAAAAGTAACTAATTATGAAATGCGACTAAGAAAACAACTTTAAATGATCTTTAATTAGATCTTCTTAGCATTGAGGTGAACAGCAACCACCAGTCTTTATTGTAATATTTCAATAAAGTATTCCTGATCTTCTTCCAGGAACCGGTGGTTTTAACGGACACCAACCTCGTATATCCAGCACTAAAGTGGGACATCCCATACCTCCTGGAGAACATTGGAAATGGAGACTTCTCTGTTTACAGTTCAGAAAACCACAAATTCCTCTACTATGACGAGAAGAAAATGTGCAACTTTATGGACTTTGTTCCCAAGTCTCGTCGAATGGAGATGAAATTCTCTGAGTTTGTGGATACCATGCAAAAAAGAGAAGAAGAGGGAGGAGAGGATAGGTAAGTTGTCAGACGTGATGTGAGAAATGCACATTTCTGCATTTCTGCTGTTTTAACCTCCAAAAGTATTGAGGACAAGATATGCCTGTGACAGAACAAGTGACTAAGCAGTTATGTGATGAAGGCTTATTTCTGTAACCTGACTGATCTGGCAGCTCATACTCAGATCAGATACCAAAGAGACATCCGATCTTAACTCGCTGACCCTTAAAATAGCTGTTATTTAGTATAATTTCCACTTATATTAATGCAATTTTTCCCCCCGCCCAAGTGTTTGCAAACTGCAGGCAGTGATTTTCTTTTTTTTTTTTACACTCTCGTTTGCACCATTTTTAACACCAGCAGGACCAGGGTTTGTTTTTCAGCCCTCTGTATGTGAAACTGCATGACTCATACTTAAAGCATGTCTCTTTCCTCGTGTGTTTCAAGAGTCTATTTGCAGCAAACACTGAATGACACAGTAGGAAAGAAGATTGTTGTTGATTTTCTTGGTTTCAACTGGAACTGGATCAACAGACAGCAAGCCACGCTGAACTGGGGACCGCTGACGTCCAACTTGCTGCTGGTTGGCATGGAGGGTGAGCCTCTCATTTCCTTCCTATAATCCATGACACATGATAGCCTAAATGGCAGAATACTAGAATTGCAGAATAATGGCATGCATGCCCTGAATAGACATGGTGTATTCAGGATGTGTACTCATCGCCCTGAAAACACCATGTCTGTGAAACATGGTGGTCGTAGCATCATGTGCTTTTCTTCAGCTGGGACAGGGTAGTTGCCTAAATCTGATGGGAAAATGGATGAAGTTAAATGTAGGGCAGTCCTGAACAGAACAAGTTAGACGTCCACCTTCCAGCATGACAGTGACCCACAACATAAAGCCAGATCTAGATCAATTATTTGTCTCAGAAGAACTCAGTTCTGACCTAAAAACAATCCGTGGCAAGACTTGGGAAAACTAATTTTTGCTTCTAATTCTCTCCATCCAGTCTGACTGAGATGTGCAGAGCTGATGGAGACAGTCACTCAAATGTGTAGGTGAAGTGAAAGGTAGTTTTTATTTGTTAAAAAGAAAACAAAAAAAATAAAATAACATAATCCATTTTCCTTCAGCTTCTGCTCCATCACACAAGATGCCAAAGATATATCTATTTTACTGTTTTCAAGCCTCATAGGTTTTCTTTTTTTTCACATTACTGTATATGTTATCATTTTCTCAGGCAATGTGACACCAGCACATTATGACGAGCAGCAGAACTTCTTTGCACAGATAAAAGGCCATAAGAGATGCATCCTCTTCCCCCCAGACCAGTTTGAGTGTCTCTATCCTTACCCTGTCCATCACCCGTGTGACAGACAGAGCCAAGTAAGTTAAGCTGCTTACTTGATTTAAGGTTTGGCAAATTTTGCTAAAAGACTTGTTCATATTTTTTCACCAACTTTCTTTCTATTTTAGGTTGATTTTGATAACCCTAACTATGAGAAGTTTCCAAATTTTAAGAACATTGTTGGCTATGAAACTGTTGTGGGACCTGGAGATGTTCTCTACATCCCTATGTATTGGTAAGATGTGCTTCCTCTTAATTAAAAAAAAAATAAATAAATGCAATATTATGGGAATAGCAGGTTTTCTCCCTTCCACCATTTTTTAAAACCTTTTGATCTTTATACTTTTAACCATCTAAGAGTTCACACATCAGTTCATCTACTACTTTATCAACAGAATATGCAGCACTAGATGAAAATAGATTTCGCTTTGATTGCCTCCTGTAATTAGAGTCTGCTGCTTCCAGTGATGTTACCTGAAACTGTATTGCACAAGGTGGAAGCCATATACCAACTCTGTGGAGAAACACAGCTGAGCTCACTAAGCACACACTAACCTCAGAAAGCCAGTGATTCTGCACCAGATGAGTGTGGCGTTTCATTTAGCTTTTCTCAGGAAAACCAGATGTATTGCATTCCCACATGAAGGAGGTTTTAGGTCCATAGAAAACATTTCTGAGAATGTCGGGGTGGAACACCCTTAGCGCAGTCGACCTCCAAATATGTGAAAATATAATTAACACTACCTTCAGGTTGCTGTTTTAGCAGGATTGTGCAAACACCAGGCAGTCCGAACACTAAGATATTGTGCAAAATGTTAAAGCTCACCTGTCCTCTTGCAGTCCTGATTTGTCTCCTGTTGCTAAAAAAGAAAACGTTATTTTGGAAAAGTTGAAAAATGTTTGAACATGTTCAGTTTTCAGGTTATTAAAATTAAATATTGTATAAAATCTTGGTAAGCAAATGGTTAAAATTTTCCAGTATTTTTACGTTTTGTTGTTGATTAAAAGAAACTCTGCACTTAACCACACACTTGGATTGGGTTTTGCGACCTGTCATGTAAATTTCACTTCAAAATGAAACAATGGTGTGTTTCCAGATTTTAGTCAGTCATATTTTTCTTGTTTTTGTAGGTGGCATCACATCGAGTCATTGTTGAACGGCGGAGTGACCATCACGGTTAACTTCTGGTACAAAGTACGTATATTTGAATCATCACATTACTGTCGCATAATGCGTAACTTTCCCACTACACTTCTTTTGAACCTGTTTCTCTTTTATTTAGGGAGCTCCAACACCGAAGAAGATAGAGTACCCTCTGCGAGCTCATCAAAAAGTTGCCATCATGAGGAATATTGAGAAAATGCTTGGAGAAGCACTTGGAGATCCCCATGAGGTAAATGCTTAGTTTTAAGCCATCCTTGCTGTCATCAAAAGAAGCTACAGCTATCATCTGAGCTCTGTCTGCACATGAATGTCACATTGTCCGTTTCTAGAATATTTAAATAGGACCTATATTTAGGTCACTAGTTACATTGGAATCCCTCAGGCACGCTGACCCTCCCAACAACCCAGTTACTGTGAATATTCATGGCTAACTTGATTTTTGTACTGTGGAAATGCCGTTTAGAACAGAGAGTTACATCACATGTAACTCTATGATCGTCCTGCTGTGAAATCCTCTGTTTTCTCCCCTGCAGGTCGGGCCGTTACTAAAAACAATGATCAAAGGGCGATATGACCAGGGCCTCAGTTAGAGCTCCAACGTTGCAACTGCTGAATGGACTGCTCCACAAACTGTTTGCATGTGAAGTGTGTGTCTGTGGTTTTTTTTTTCTTCTTTCTTTTCAGTGTGCATTCTGTCCTTGGAGCTAAGCGCCAGTGCATGGCCGTAATCAGCCATAATGAAATAATTCTGCTTCAGTCTCAGAACGCTGTTATTTTAACAACTGCGCCGAGTAAAGGGAGAAAAATGAATTAAACCATTAATATTTCATCCAACTTGAAGATGCTTTTTTTGCCTTTGGTGAGAAGAAATGAAGACATATTTCCTTGAATCAGTGTTTCCTTAAGTCTTACAATTTCTGCTTTTGGCCTTAAGTTTTAATATTTGTGTCTGTGAGGAAACAGTGTTTTGAGTACTTGTTGTTTAGATGAGGGGTAAAATATTACAGAGAACATATAAAGAGATACTTTTATCTATAAGTAATAAACTTATAGATATAGATATAGTAATAAACTTAATCAATATTAAATTCTCATCACAAAACAACATTAGAAATGAGTGTTCTACGGTAATTTATCTACATTAGGTAATTTCGTACTAGTGTGCAGTCATTTATTAGCAAGACTGGCCATGATTTCAAAATATCAAAATCAGTTGCTATATAATGATGATAAACGTATGGTTTTGAAACAGAGGATGCAGCTGAAGGTATATGAATAATTTTTATAAATGCTTAACCTGTTAAGCAAATGTTGTCTTTAATTTGTATCTTAAGTGCTTTATTGGATTTGCAGCCAAAAAATCCAGTAAGAGGATTGCTGAAAATAAGTGTTGCAACTAGTACTATCAACTAATACTAGTTGCTAGTACTCGTTTCTCTTAAATTGTAATTACACCAAGTTAAAAGGTACAAATGATAATTCTATTCTACCAGTCGACTGAACTAGTGAGACCAAGTGCTGGCATGAAGCTTTGTAAAAGCAAATGTTGCAAAGCTTAAAGCACCATCTAGTGGTCAGGTTTGAAATAGTTTGTTAAGCTGTTCCATTTTTTAGAACAGGAATCTAGAAATATAATCAGTAAGCAATATTTAGGCTCCATTATTGTTATCTCTAAGTTATCAGTGTTCTGACATGCACTTGTTTTGACCTTTTTTTTCACAGCCTGTGTAAAGGTAAATGCTAATCAGCCTTTAACTTACTGCAAATGTCCCTTTTAAGGTCTCCAGGACAGGTCGATACAAGAGTTTCTTTGCTTCAAACATTTCTGAGCAAGTTTTTGATGCTTCAGGTCCGAGTGAAACAAGAAGCTGAATATTATGTGGCGTGCCAAACAAATTGAGCTTCATGTTCAGAAAGTTGGTTGACAGATTTTCTTCTTGTTAACTCATGATGTGCATCAGTTAACAAGACGCACACCATCTTGTTAACTGATGGTGAATAGAGTACTAATTGCACTCTATTCAAATGGTTTTAATTCTTGTGTAAAAAATTTATCTGGGTGGGTTTTTTTATGTGAATTGTTTACTGAATGCATTTGCCTGATACATGGCAAAAAAAGGAAGGTGATTTTAAACTTTTCTATATTATGGTGAATGTGTTTGCTTTCACTTTGGCATTAAAAGGTTTAAATGTTAACTTGTTACCATTTCCTTTTATGTCAAGTTTATTCAGTGATTCAGTTTTCAATATATATATATATATATAAAACTTTTCTTTTGTAAGATTGAGGTGTTTTAATGGCTTTTTTGTGGCCTTAATCAGACAAGAAAATGACACAAGATCAGGAATTGAATCCTGAATTAGACCTGTCAAATAAGAAATGAAGTATGTTATATTTAGTTTGTAAAAAATAAATTTTGGTTGTTTATTTGGTATTTTAGATCCAGCTCAAGAACTGTTCCAGTTCAACCAAAGTGTAAAGTTGGCTCTAGGACAAACTGTTAGTAAAATGCTTCTTTGAACTTTTGAATAACTGCACCTTTAATCAGTGAGTTGAAAGTCAAAATACTGATTAGAAGAATTTCACAATTATGGAACAAATTGTTAGAAACATGTTTCTTTAATACAAAACTGCATTTATTAAGCATTAGTAGGTTTTTGTCATTTAGAAAATGGGAGGAGGAAAAAAAGATTCTGGAAAACAATTTTCCCAAACTCAATTTTTGTTTTGAAAATGAAAACGCAAAATCCACACTTTCCAAGACTGCGTATGAACCCTGTCAGATGGCGATATGCAGACTGAAATGGCCCACTCCGATTTACCTAAATAACTTGTATTGAGTTCTGTGAGAACGTAAACAGGAAGCATATAGTACTCTACAAAATGTATTTACTATAAATTACCATAAGTTTTTTGAAGCCATGATGGAAAAGGAGAAAAAGAAAATTAGTTAACAGTTTCAGATAAGTCCGCTCCATGCTCTACATAACACCATTGCATGATAAATATAACATCACATCATCTGAACACCCAGTTCTGTTATACTACATTCAGGGAAACAATATATCACAGGTTTCAAACAGCTGCGTATTACTTACAACAAATAGGAGCGGAATATAAACACTAAATCCTGGAAAAGAAAATCGGGTCAGCTTATTTGTCCTAAATGTACAACTAAGAATAAAAACGATCACTCATTTTTACAACAGTCTCGGGTGAAGCAAAATTCACACACAAACACAAATGAGATGAGAACCACAGCAGTATTATGTTTACCTGAAAGCACACAACCGTAAATCTTCAATAATGCAATCCCGTTTCCAAAAAGTTAAGAAAGATAAATAAAATAATGATTTGCAAACCCTGTAGAATCCCTATTGTGCAGATCTGTTTTACGTTTACATTCTGTTGCACATGAATCTGCTTAGAGGCCAACAACTGGCTGTTTTGAGCAGATTATTCTAGTTTTACACCCTTCACTGTCAATTTAGAATTACCTAAAATATCTCAACATTGCAGCATCTTTGTATGTGCATCATTTTTGGATCTAATTTACATTTTTATTTAAATCTACAAGCATAAATAATTCTCCCTCATTGTTGAAATTTCTAAGTAAATACTAATAATAAAAGCAGCAGTTAAAAATTGCTCAAAACAAACCTGGATCACTTTCACATAGCAATTTCCTTTATGCAACACATACAGAATTATCAGTTATGATTATTCACTATAGTGGATATAGTGAATAATCCTATCCTATCCTAAATGGATGGATCATTAACTGTAGGCTTGAGGCTAAGGAAATCTGGTAACACTTAAGCATGTAGTGTGCACACAAAGACTGAAAGAGATTACATTTTTGCCAGAGAGAAAGTCAGGAATGGATTTAACCTTCCACAGACCAATGTATGGCTACAAGAAGCAGCTCACTGAAGTTATTTTAGTCAACAGGGTTAAGACTAGCAATTAGGGGGTATTTCCAACAGTATTTGAACATTCTGTTGGAAAGGGCTGAAAACTGAATGGGGTGTTCGGTTTTTCACAATTGCATATTATCTGAAAAAACAAAAACAATAAAGATCATTTGAATGAAATATGAATATCAGATGTGATACATCATTTCTGTTTTAAAGTAAATAAAAAGCTTAGGGCAAGTTTGCAAATCATTGCCTTGTACATCTTCTGAAGCCAACCAACATTTTTTGGAAACTTAGTTGCAATGGATTTAAGATTCTGCACATTGAAACATTTATATATCAAAAATAAATATTCTGGACTTTAAAATGAAGCCCATCAGGTTCATATTTCACTATTTGGGGGATACCCACAATCCTGTATTTTGATATTCTACACAAAAAGGTGTTATAGCATGTCCATCTTTAGAAAAATGTATATACTGTGCAGCAAACTTAGGTATTAATTTAGCTTTCTAGTAAATACTAAATTACTACAAGAACGACTTGTTTTTAAATATTTGTCCTACATTGCAAGAAATAAATGAATCTGTCAGGTGTAATAGTTTTGGGGCAGCACAAACTGCGCTGAACCTCAAGGCTTCAACAAAATTTATGAATCTTGATGAAAACTTAAGGAAAAAATAGACTAAGACCTGTAATGTTCACAACAAACTTCAACAGCACCACTTATTTACAAAGATGATGAAAGAAGTGTACACAAGTTAATATTATAGTCATGGATCCACATTTCCCCAAAAAAGAAGAAAGAAAAAGAGCTGTCAGTGCGACATCAGACCTGCTGAGGTGGCCAAAACAAATCAGATAGGCTGTTCGTTACACAAACAAGAACACAACTGATTGATTTAAAAAAAAAAAAAAGACAAAAAAGATTAAAAAGCAACAACGGTGCAACTTAAAAACAACGGCTTTATCCAAGGCATGATGGTTAGTAACGTTTTAAAAATAAGCCACTGCCACACTGAAAAATGCCTTCTAATACCTGGGGGTTTGAGGGAATACATCAAGTTTTGGTTAAATGAGTTGGATAAAGAAGAAGTAGTGTAAACAATGCGGTTACTAGCTGCTCGTACAGTGCTGTGCTCGTCATCAATGGAACCTGTACTTTCGGGCCGGTTTCAGGTTGACGTAGGTTTTCTTCATGTCGTCTGTCTCGTTTTTCTTCACAAGTTGATATCGCTCTCCTTTTGTTGTAACCACCTGGTTACCGTGGTAGCGAACAAGCTTCTTTGGAGCCTGATGAAGGAGGGGAAAAAAAGGTTTTATTGCACAATACAACGAATTGTATTAAAAGGGAATATACCCAGAATCGTACGTCTTTGGGAGCAACGGGTCGATGGGTTTTGTTATCTTCCTCACTGTCCACTAGCATGTACCTGTAGAATTCAGATGGAACATGTTGATTAGCTTGTGAGAATACTTCTGTTCCACAACCATGATATTAATAGTTTCACTTACTTCTCCAGGATGCTCTCTTTAAGTTTCTGGTCTGCAAGTGAGGAAATGCTCTTCCCTTGGTTTACCTGAAGCGTCAGAATAAGATGGGTTTAGTCGTTTATGGTTCCGTGTAGACGTACTCCTGTCTCTTACCACTTTTTACTTACGCTACAAATAGAAACATGAATGGATTTCATGTTACGGACCGTATTTCATAAGTAAGAGTTCAAAATTCACATCCTGATTTCTGTTGAAATTACTGGGAATGTTAATATTCCAGCCAAATTGGCTGATGTTGAGCAACTTTGCAAAGAAGAATGTGAAAATCTTTTGCCTCTATGTGTGCAAAGCTGGTAGAAGCCTTTCCTAAAAAATATGCAGCTGCAATTTTGGTGAACGAAGGACAACTCAGTGGGCTAAAGGTTTCTTTGTGTCTTTTTCTTTCATTTCAACATTAAGCACAACTTTTTGTTGGTCTGTCAGAGTGGCAATCAAATAACAGGACAGAATCAATAGATTCATGGGATATGAATACTTCTGCAAGCACTGTAGCTTAAAAACATTAGAAATTGATTAAGCCAAATTGTTTCTCTGTGACAGAGAGGCTTACATTAATAGGAGTGGGGCTGAGCTGGACGTCCCCCTCTATGATGAGGCGCACTGCTTCCTCCATGTCTCCTTTGGCGATGGAAAGAGCGCTGCGAGCTTCGGACAAACTGCACTTTGGGAACATCTCCAGCAGGTGCTGCTCTTGGGACTCCCACTCAGATGCTGACAGCTAACAAAAGGCCATAGTCATGGTTTGAATTTGCATAGTTAAAATTAAAGAACTATTTTAAAGCTTGAAGAGGTCAGTGCTAATGTGTCTTGGCTTGTTAACCTTGGCTGTAGCGCCCTCTGTCTGTGGCTTAAGGCACGGAGGTTCTTGTCCTGGTTCTGGCTGACTGGTCAGGGCATCAAGTTTCAAAGAAACCTCTTCCGTCCCTGTCTTAGGCACACTGTTTTCTTTAAAATGTAATATAAGATAAGGTTTAACGCTTTGTTTGTAAAACAGGCTTGCCACAAAGCTATCATTTAGAAAAATAAAAACTAACACTTACCCGACGTCCGAGCAGTGGCCAGTTTTGAAGCCAGACTGAACATCATTTCACAGACTTTGACACTAGGGCGTAACAAAATAATCTTTAATCAACATCAGTTGACAGCAGTACAGCTGACCGGTCTTGCTTTTGCATGATCAGAACAGATGTCGAGTGTGGCCGTGTTACCTGTCTATTTCGGCAAACCCGGGTATGTAGGCTTCCAGCATTTCTCCAAAGACCTCCACATCAAAATTCTCCTCAACGCTCTGCTGGGACCCCAGGTCCTCCAGAACCCCAGTGATGTACGACAGAAGAACATCATCCAGTGTGCTGAAGAAAAAAACCTAAGTCTTAGTTTACAAAAAAAACCCCAAACCCTCAAATTTAAACTTTCAAATCTAATGGAAAAAATTTAAAACTTCTTGAGTCTGTTTGAGAAGCTTTGTGAAAATCTATAATTTATAGTGTATAAACTATATTTTTTATTGTGAATGTTTTAAGATGAGCTCACAGAGTGAATAAAAATTTATTTATAAGGTTGCAGGTAGTAGTACTCCCAAATTTACTCACTATAGCTCTGGCTAAAGTACCATCACTGTTTTTGCAATGTCTCCCATCACATACAAGAAGTTGTTGGTAAACTGGAGATCTCATTTAGCAACGTACTGCTGAATCCTCGGTGCACAAAGCCGCAGATCCTTCCTCACAGCAGCTGTACTGCAACTGCTCCCAATAGACTTAATAAAGCTTTATAACTCTCCTGTTATTTGCAGTTTATTTTACTTCTTGTAAATTGTCTGTCATTTACACACAAATAGACATGTGGATTATGCACATGTTATTCTTTAAATTATCCTCCTCAGCTGCATTTCTTTTAATAAAATGCTATTTTTAATAACTGTATAGTATTTTTGTCTTATGTTATAAATTTGCCCGTCCTGCACAGTATTGAAATTTTTTAAAAACTTTTTTAGCGCATGCTCCACTTAACATACCGTGTTGCTGTGACACCTGAATTCCCCCACAGAGGGACAAGAAAGGACATTTCTAATCTATTGCAATAAACATTTGAGACACTTAAATCTGCCAGATATCGTCTTCAAGGGCAGAAAAATGTAATGTAATGTAATTGGCCACATGCATATTTGGGATGCTCTGGCTGAATGCACTACTCCTGGTATATATTACCCAATCCAAATATTGCATCAACACGCTAAGTCCTTTGTAATTTTTCACAAACTGATATTGTGACGACGATTAGAATTCAATGTATTCTCTAACTCTGCTAAAAATATTCTACGGTGTTTTAACAAAAAATATTGAAGACACTATTTACTTACATTACGTATGAACTTCAAGTATCCTACAGACGCTATACTATTGCAGATATGATACAAGTTAACCAAACTGTTGTTGTTTTCCCAGTTCTGATAAAGTCTATGGGGTAACCAGAAGCTCCTGGAAAACTGGCATAAACTAGCAGTGCAAAAGGACTATTTTTTGTTAAGAATAGTAAGTCTGGAGAGTTTTCCCACCTGAGATCTGCATCAGGAATGTACGTCTGGATAAATTCGTGCAGGGCACTGTGGATGATTTTGTGGAGGTCCATGCTGTTCTCCCGTGCTATAAAGCGACATACAGGGTTAGCGGGCTGCAGCCGATGCACAGAAGATGATCAGAGTATTCATGTTGCACAGCAGCCACCGACAAAATAACCAAGGTTCGCGTTGGTCATTTAAAGCTGTCACTTATCTATCAAGTATGGTTGCAGACTAAGACTTTAATGGAGGCGTTACAAACCCCGTCTTCCCGAAAGCTTTGTTATCAAAGTGAGGAATGTTGACGCTAATCCTCCAGCTATCTTATGTAAATGTTATCGAGCAACATTTGAATAACATGATGACCTCTTTTGTGTTAGCTTTGTTGTCCTGTTAGCACATTAAAGAGCTAATGGCCATTACAGCGGCTACGTTATCAAAAGATAAACCACTTACAACAGGTCTCTGTAAATAATATAAGGATATTAATAGTATTGCACTCGTCAATGTCATGCAAACAACGTACTGTACGTAAATAAAAAGCTCAAGATTATATAATAGACATAACGGAGAACTAGCACTTTTAGCTAACAAAAACAACAAGCAAGCCACCTAAGGAATTGCAGTTGCCTTGGTAACTGTAATCTGGGTTATTTAATACTAAACGATTTTGACGGTGTAAAACTCACCGTGTCAGAGATTATGGATACATGAAGTTTGCAGTTTCCCCCAGATTTGTTAAAGGGGAAGATGGACAGTGCAGAGGTTATGCAGGCTCGATGTATCTCGTTAGCCCGCACGATTCAAAACGTCGAATACGTCACTTCCTCTAAGTGTAAACAGCGAGGCCTATCAGAGATAGGCTAAAGGTGCGAAAGAGACAGACACATGGCTATATAAAAACAAAGCATAACTATCTGATATGGTTGAAAGAAAAACAAAAAATACTCAACAATAATAATAATAAAACAAGGTGCTCTTGAGGTGTAAAACTGAGTATCTGAATGCCGAGGACACTGCAAACTCTCTTTTTTTTGTTCTGAATTACCTGGAGACAACCATGGCACACAAAATCAAACCTAAAGACATCAGAAAACTTTGAGAAATTAGATGACAAATAGCACCTTTCTTTGAGTGTTTTCAACTTTTTGTCATGTGATACGTAAATCAACAAAAATGATGGATAATTGTGAAGTAAAAGAAAAACAAAACAAACAAACACAAACAAAGCTCTGAAAATTGTGGCATCAATTTGCATTCTTTACTAGACCTTTACTAGAATACTAAACTTTGTAGACTATATAAAATATACTTGTAAGACAGAGCAGTTGCATCCAGTAAAATCCGTGTATTTTACTGGATGCATCTCCTATATGAGATGGAAAGTTAAACAGGTGTGAATACTTTTGCAAGGCAAAAAGCAAAATGTGACTAAATAAAAATAGTATTCTTACAAAGTCACCAAAAAGTGAGATGAAACATGTAGCGTTTAATGCTCCTAAACAAGGAAAGAAAAGGTGAATCACAAAATAACCAGTGATATCTTGCATTAATTGAGAATCAGTGTTTTTTTTTATTATAACAGTACTTTTATTTTTGAGTTGAGTAGTTTTTTTCCCTGTCGTATTGTTCACAATTCATATTGTCATTGTATGTGTTTGATCTCTCTTTCAGGTAAGTGGTCATGTTCGTATGGAATTTTTAAATTTAGTTTTGACAACATTTTAATCATCTTTGTTTTCATTATGTTTGTATTCCATCTCTTGTTTCCGTCTGCTCTGTGTCTTTGGTTGTTTGCTCTGCTTTCTGGTTTTGAGTAACACCACTTTGATTGTTTTGCAGTGTTCATGTTACAATTTAAATTTTCTTCATTTTTACTATTTGGTTGTCACTTATCAGTTTGACTTATAGTTATATATAACAATAAAAGTTATATATAACTATATATATATATATATAAAAAAAACATATATGTATTTTTAGAAACTGCTTTCCAGGGCCTCTGAAGTTCTCATCAACTTATATTTCAGGTCATATTTCATGCTGCACTCTAGCAAGTGTTTACCAACAAATGTCAGTGCAATTTTAGCCTCTGTTTCCTTATAAGTGTTTGATGATCTGTCTCTGCTTTCTGCCTCTCTGTCCTACTGCTGGTCTCACCGACCTTGGGTTGGTAAAAAGTCTACTCTCACTTGGACATTATCTTATTATCTTTTGCCAGATCCATGCATAGTTGATGATCAAGGTGTTATCTGAGGCACCATCAATGATGCCATCAGAGCCTTCTTCAGTTACGTCCGCCTGTGTTGGTATTATAGCAGATATGTACCTGTGAATCATTAATGACAGGTCAATTGTTTCCTCAGCTGCGTGGGGGTGTCTCTTGCCGACTGTAGTATTTCATCGGGAAATATGGTACATGCACTTGATAAAACAAACAGGAGCCATTCACAACTTGGCTGACCTCTGTTTCAACTCTGAGCTCATGGCTAGACGGGTGCGACTGAGGTAACGAGACGTTGCTTTCCATCAACGGACAGCACCTCCTCGGTTTTATGTTCCCCTCGTGTGTTTACAGCATTATTCCAACAACAGCCTGAAAACTGTTTAACTGTAATATCATGACATAATTGTAACTCAAAAGAATACCACAGATCAACAGACCTTTCTTTCACTTTCACATAGATAATAGGGCTTTTAACGGCAGTGCCATGATGAGTTTCAGTCAGAAATAAATGTTGACACACACTGTACCTTATTAAGCTTTTTCTCTCCTCTTAATCATAATTAATTTCTTTTCAGAATAACCCATGCTGAACTAACGTGCTGGAGATAAAGCAGCGTCCTGCTTTTGCTTTATTTTAACATGGACATGTTTGAGCACTAGATGGCAGCATTAAGACATTTTATATCATCAAGTTGCGATCGTTCGTTGAAGAAACACCGGAAACATTTCTGTTGAATTAATGGTAATTAATGATGATTTATAGATAAGTAAATAAACAGTTAAATAAACATGTTTTCATTAATAATATGCTAGAATTTAGTGGTTTTAGTGATTTTTAAAAATTACATTTTCATACTATTATTATACATGATGTTCTGCTCTTGACTGCACACCAGATGAATGTTTTAAAAGGCCCCAAAACAATCAAAAATGATCTCAGTTGCATAAAGGTGTCTTCTTTTGCATTTTTGCAAGCCCATGAAGTGAGAATGGGCAGTACAGCCACTCCGTAGTGTGACTAGAAAACACTGGGGTTCGCCAGGTGTGGCAGCTGATGATGTTAATATCTGATTCAAAACATATGACTTGGCGCCAATACAAATAGTTATTTCTGTGTTTTTAAGGAATCTAGTCTGATTTTAGCCATTTCAAGTTTGACATTTTGTACATTTAGGCTGGTCAGACCTCATCTGAAGTTTTTTTCTTTCTCTTTTTTTTTTTACAGAATGGTTCCAGAGGTGTGCATTTGTGTTGGTTCAGTGAGGGGCAACAGAGGAAGAGCATATAACCATGGCAACATATTTAGCCTAAATGTTTTATTTAACACTCATTGAAGCCAAGTAAATTTGTTCATTCCTTGAAATGCTTATCTGATTTACTTTCATCAGCACAAACATCCCTTATTTGTTGAAATCTTTTAGATTCACTCCAGTCAGTGCTGGACCACTACAAAGTTGCATAAGGGGAAAATGTATTTTATTTAACAAAACTGAGACTGAGGACACAACCACAAGATACAGGAGGTGAACTAGCATGTTTTCTATTAATAAGCAAAGCAAATAATGAGAAATACTGAAGAAATGCAAAGTTTTCAATGTTCTGAATAGGATCATTTTGTCTAATTCTCGGATTAAGCCAAACTGTTGTTCCAAAAGCCTGTCATGGTGATTGTTGTGTGCCTATCTGAAGCACAGAGATAGTATTAGACAATTAAAATGAATGCATGCTTTGTACACTTTAGTTCATAAAAATGAAAAATTGGAACTTTATCTTTACTTGAGAATAACTGAGATTTCAATGCATTTTTATTGTTTTATAAAGAAAATAAGAAAAAAATAAAACTTTTTCAAAGAAAAAGAAAAACAAGAAGTTATGTATAAAAGCCTCATATTACTGAAAGTAAGAGATAAACTTTATTAGGTGCTTTTATACTTCCACACTCTCACAGGCAAGCGTACAATCAGGCATGTCGACCAACAATGTTGAGGCACTGCTGATAATGTGCATATTGTACTAGTGGCACACATTTCCATTTTAACAGAAACAAAGAGGATTGGGGGTTGTCTGACGTGATGTCTGAGAGTGAAAAAATCATTTGAACAGTTTTCATCAGACTTACAAAAACACTAAAGGATTTCCTGCCAAATTAATTACCTTTTCCTCAGGTTTAGACAATGATGCTCAGACTTGTCTGTCGGAACACTTTTCTCTTATTAGCGTTCGATTTGCGGTTCAGCCAGAGTGACTTCATATTTAGATTTTATTGTATTTTCTCAGCGAACGATCTTCTTTGCATCAACGGCACAAATTATTTAATGTTTTCAGATGAATCACCTGCGCAGCAGTGATGAGATCAACATATTCACTCGACAGAGGTTTTGTTAAGATTTTTAACACTTAACGTATCAGCTCAGAACTAACACAAAAGGCGCATTTACAGAGTGAATTGAAGCACAGTGGAGTTTAATTAGATTCAGCTTCTACAACAACCTAAGGTCTGCTTTCTAATCAGAACCCGTCTTCAATAAGATCTTTGACTTACTGATCAGATTTTCTCTCTCTGCTTGGTTTTAAGAATCAGTCGAAACCAATAAGCAACAGACTTTTTCAGAAGCATAGTGAAGTGACCTCAACATTAATATTTTTCAACTCAAGAGTCTTCGGGGATTGCCCTGAAGAATGAAATTTGTTAGTGTGTGGTTTGAAGAGAAAAGGCTGATCAGGTTCTCCTCTGCTGGAAATGCGTGGCCTTCTGTTCCCCCAGCTTGTTCATGGTCTTTTTATTCTTTTGAACTCTTCAAGCTGCATACTGCAAAGGTAACCACAGGACCGAAGACATAAGGAAACTAAACGCTGCTCTGGGCTTCCAAACCAACAGGAGCGCCCCTAAAAGCCAGTGTTGGGTTTTGTAGAAGAAATATTTTTCACCATAATTTTTGATAAAGGTGAAAATTGTTTTCTACATGAGAGCGTCATTAAATATCATATAGAATTTGATAGGAAGTATCATAAAAATGATTATCAAAACTAAATAAGAAAAAAAAGCATCAGGGGAAGAAAAATCCAATCAGATCTGATTTATGTTTTGTGGAAAAACGAGTAGCAAAGTCGACACTTCTGTCAGGCTGTTTCTGATCTCACTATGAATGCTGATGTATTGAAAAACAAATTTCACATAGGTCCAAATGTGAGGAAATTAATGGGTTTTTTGTTATAGTTTTAGTTTTTTTTATTTAATGATCAACAGACAGCTTGAGAATGACTTGTAATTGTTGTAAGAGAGTCCTCAAGCTGTCAGGTAATTCTTAGCTGATTTGCTCAGAAAGTAGGTCAAGCTGTCAGTTTCACTTTTGGTTTCAGCTTCTGGCATACTAATGAGAGTAAATCTTTGTAGGTGCAGACTTCACAGTGAAACAATGTACTTAGTCTTTTCTGTAACATATGACTTGTATTACTTCTGAAGTGATACTGCATGTACCTGGTATAAATATATCATTGTGAGAGATGCAGTGCACAGGCAGCAGCACTTTTAACATGCCCTAAAGATCTGTACCAACCTGGCTTGTCTGGTGATTTAATGCCACACTATGAAATGCAAATTAAAGTGATAAAGTTATTTCCCTGTAACTTAACACCGTCTTACGCCATCACAATGAAATTCAGATACACAATACTGCTGTGATTGGGATGTTAATCTTTTCAGGCAGAGATGGTCGTGAGTATCTGCAGGAGATTTGATGATAAACTTAAAGCCTGTTAAGTAGTGGTAACTCCTAATACGTAGAACATTCAAGATGCATCAGGAAGCAGGATGTCCAGAAATCAATGCAAAGATAAACAAGCTGAGACTAACAATATAGCCTGAGCCACTGGAGTGCTTTACAAGGTTACAAAGTAAGAAACTGTCATTTCAGTCAAAATACTGCCATTGGCAACCTTGTATACTTTTTTGAATGTATTTTTATTATTGCCTTTTGAAATTAAAGTAAATGCAAATTTTTACCTTTGCTATAAAACTAGTGACATTTCTGTCTTAGGTTTTAATGTAATAAAGAGTGATGGGTGCATTTTTATACAAAAACCCTGTTTAGGATTTTTGGATTCGGAAACTTGATGGAAATTATTTTCCTTGAGGATCTAAGAAATTTCAAAACAACAATCCTTCATGGTTTCATGTTTTAGTTGATTAAATGTACTTCCAATCCAGTTTACAAAAATATAGCAAGATTCAGCTGACTGCAACTAAAATACATACAGATAACTTATGACTAAACTAAGGTAAATTTTTTTGAACAAAAACTACATCCTTTCCCACATCCATGGCCATCATGAGCTATGGATAGTGACTAAAAGAACAAGATCGTGGATACAAGTTGCGTAAATGAGTTTTCTGGGTTCCACGTTAGAGACGGAGTGAGAAGCTCAGGGGACTCAGAGTAGAGCCACTGCTTCTCCACATCAAGAGGAGCTAGTTGAGATGGCACAGGCATCTGGTAAGGACAAGATTAAAACTTACGAAAGAATAAAAACTGTCACAGGAGTACTTTTTGCACAGGTATTCCATCTTACAAAACAATTAATCAAAATATAAGTTGAGACACCTGCTACTTCAAATAAAACAGATAAATCAGTTCAGTCGTACTGAAAAAAGACTTTTCTGAGTAAACAACTTTTCTGAGTAAACACATTTCTAATTGTTACATTCCCCTGAATCGTTACAATCTGGTAAAAATTATATCAAATGATATCAAAATTGGAGGAAAAAAAGTATTTGTTATAAGAAGATGGGGATTGAGGATCACCGCTGTGGTTAGTCTAGTGGCAATTTAATCAGGACATATTGTCACTTTTTAAAAATTATCATGCGTAAAAAGGAGACATGTGTCTTCTCTAAACAGTAGTTGACACGTTTTTGTCCTGCACTACAACAGATGAGCGCAATGACAGAGCGACTCAACACGCAACAAGCTCAGGTTGATCTCTAAAAATAAATGGATTGGTCCGCCTTGTCCAGGTCTGTGTGTCTCTGTTGGACAGTCGATAGGTTAACCTGCCCCTGGCATCTATCTTGTGCGCCTCCCCCCCTTTCATTACCATTGATCTGAAGGAAATAAAGAGCACACATGGTATAATATACAGCCCAGACAAACACCCTCTCTCAGTGATGGAGTGAATGGGCCAAATGTATGAAATATTGCCCCTCTGACACATTCTGTCTTCCTGTCAATACTGCAGCCTTTACCCACAACCTGGATCAATAGTACCTTATCCTTTCCTTGATAACACGTAACAATGTTGTCTGTTGTCTTCTGCTGATGTTGAAGTTCTATTTCTGCCTCCTCACATACATTTATATGCTGATATGTATATCTGAGCATGTTTTCCTCCTTCTTCTTTTTTCCTTTTCTTTTTTTAAATCCCTTTTGCACTCTGAAGTGTGGGCCCGCCACAGCGAAAGGCATGGCAGTTACAAATTTACATGTTGGTTTTCTGGACGTTTTTCCGAAGCTTTTGGGGGTCTCTCATGTGTGAGACTGCTCAGCGGAGAGAAGACACCCCTCTGTAAAAACATCTGTTGTGTAAATGGCTGTCAGACTGTCTTTTGTGGGCTCCATCTCTTCTTCGCGCAAAGATTGTCATTTGTTTTGATCATTTATCTGGGTGAAAGAATAATAACAAAAAAAAGAAAAGACAAAAGAAATCTGGAGTATGCAACCGTGCAGTTGAGCTATCTGCAGGAGTTTTCTTTGCTAGATTTATGTATTTATGATAAGAAACATTTTTCTTTTCTTTTTTTTTAGAGGCATCAGGCTCTGCACATTGAGGCATGTGATATAACATTGTTTTTAATGAAAAAATTAACTATGATGCACTTTTAGGAATATGACAAGAAAAGTTTTTTTTAATTTTATAATTAATCTTTTCAGTAAGCGTGCATTCTTGTTGCATCACTGACAAGCTGCTTAAAGGCGATAACAATGAAAAAAAGCTCTTCAATTATTCATGCGAGGACCGTTATTTCTTTTGGAAAAAACCCACTGGAGAAAGGAAATTGTCTTTTGTTGTTTTCAATGATTTGAAAAATGCATTATTTTTGTGTGCGATAGAATCAGGACAAGTACAACAGAAAAACTCATCAAAATTGGAGTCTCCTCCCTGAGATTTACTGTCAACAAAATCTTTGTGTTGAAACATTCTCTCTGGACGGTGCTGTGACGGCAGTGACCTGTACCAATGCAGGAAGTGTTTGGACAGCTTTTGTCCTCCAGTGCTGCAAAGCACAAAGTGACCATTCCTTTAAAGTAGTCTGAGTGGTCTTTTAATTTTTATTTTCAGAGTTGTAAAAACTATTCAGTATTAAATAATGACTAAAATACTCCTGAAACCACCTTGTCTTGTAAACATTCACAATACATAAATACCATCTTAGATGGACATGATAAAATAAGAACTTTGTCAATAAATTAAGCATTATCCTCACAACATATAATTTGAAATTGAGGTTCGAAAGGTTAACATCTATCTAATCTATTTTTATACAAACATAACAGGAAATTTATAAACACTGCAGACGTAATTCATAAAATTGAGCCTCAATAAAAGCTTTGTGTACTTTCTGGATGCTCTGGAGAGATTTAGACCTGCACAGGAAGCGCTTAGCAAACTTTTCCAAAACCTCTTGGTTTGTAGTTTACCTGTCATCTCTTTTGTTGTTTTCCCCCACTGTTGATTTGCATCAGCATGAAACTAAGAAGCCACAGAAACTGTGATATTTCTTATGATAAGCAAGCTTTTAATAAAAATATTCTATGTGTAATAGCTGGAGATTTTAAACTTATCAATTTAGGTGGAAACATCCTATAAATGTCCCTATACATGCACCACCTATGAGTTAGAAGAGGGAGAATTTTTGTGTCCCAATGGATGTGAAAAGTTATGCTTACACTTTCTATTTACATTATAATATAACACTAAATAAGATTTTTTAAAATGTACACCTCTATGTAAAAACAAAGAAACAAGGAAGCAAACAAAAAACCTATAGATAAATAACTTACAAAAATAATTAGACTTAAGTAAAAGTGATCTAATAAGTTTTGCTCCACCATAGTCATTTAAATTGCAAATAGTAAAAAAAAATATTTGTTTACATAAATATGACAAAAAACACTGTCCAGAAAAGCTAAATTAAATGTGATGCAAAAACCTGTTTCACTTCCAAGATTTTAAAAACTATGAAAACACATTTATATTTAATAGTCCACAATTGTGACAACGTCCATGTGAATTGCATAAGTCCTTGACGATGAAATATATGACTTTCCTCTGAAACAGGTGAATATTTGAGCAGTGACACCTCATAAACTAGCTGATAACCTGTTTGTATGTTTTCTTATCTGTCTCCCAGACAATCCTTGGTCCCAGAACACTTTGTTGTTTCCCCCCAGGCCTGTTATCAGATCTCCTATGTGGGCCTTCAGCAGCTGCGGTTATTGTGGAAGACTACTTTTACAACCCCATGATGTCTGTGACAACAATGTTTTTTTTTCTTTCCACAAGTGAACACATTGTTACAATGGCAGCTTAATATTGTGTTGTTTATTTTGACTAAATAAACTTCCTTCTTCAATGTTTTAATCTTAAAATTAAATAAATCAACACTAAACTCACATTTTAACCAGTTCCGATTTTACAGCTATAAGGCTATTATCATTTTATATTAAATTGGAAATAATTCAATTTGATGATCTTAAGTTCAGAATTAGGCTTTTGTCATTATTATGTTTTCAGTACCTTTAATTTTATGTGGATTAGTTATTTTGCTTGTGCAAAAAAAAAAACAAAAGAAAAAAAAATCTAGCACAGTTTATACATGCTAACTGGACCATTGTCACAAAGTCATTATTTTTAATTTTTTATCTGAAGATATCCAGTGCTGCAGTGTACATTGGAAACAAAGCTTTAAAAATTCTCTACTGCAAAAACCAAAACAAAACAAAAAAAATCATAATGATCATACAGGCTGCATGTAAAAATGTTACATCAGTAATAATAATGTGGACCTAAAAAATGTTAAATTTCCTTCTTTGATTTATCACAAACGTACAACATTTAAATATTTTCTGCTAATCTTTCTGCTATAAAAACATCAGAAATTAACTAACAGACATGAGCTAGCTAAATTAGCAAGTATTTGCTAGCAACAATTAGCATGTGTACTTAGCTGAGAGTTCTATTCTCTTGTAATAAATATAAGTACTCTGATAGAAGCGACAGCTCTTACTTAGACAAATGAAAAATTATAAAAATAGTGTTTCCCTGCATATTTATTCTTCAGAAGAAACTGAGCAAAAACAGCTATTCTTTCATCTTTCATCCTTTTCTTTCATCTTATTAGGGAACAAGACAACAGTTTTAATTGTTACCATAATAATAATATTTTCTACTGTCATAACACCGATTTAAAAGGAAATTACATCTGCTGTTTTTGATTATTAGCTGTTTTGATTGTTCATCAACAGAATATCTCAGACTTGTTGATATATCAGAAGCAACCAAAAAGAAGGTGAAAGTGAAGCATGAATATTTCTGCCTGATTAATGTATCCAGAGTTTGGACTTTGTAACTCTGTAGGAAAAGCTTTGTCCTCCAAAACATTATGCAAACCAAAAGGTTTCTGGAGTTATTCAGTTATTTTTATTCATCTATTTTAAATTATTTGTGATAGAAAAAAACCCAAGAATTTATAAAAGAATAATTCGTATTAGCTGATTAATACTACTGCTCTCAGTTTGTGTGTTTTACAAAACTGTAACACAATTACTATTATTAATTTTCACACAATAATCTATGCTAAATTTTTATATTGTATCGCTATTGTTAGGTGTGGAAGTCAATATTTTAACTATGTAGATGTGGAGTATAAGTTAAACTAACTTAAAGCTTTTCTGTTTTTAGACAAAAGCAAAAAAAGTGCTTAGTGATATGTGCAGCAAACTTCCATTTTATGTTCTAATAGTCCTTTACACTTTCACCCCTCAAATTGCATGGATTAGACTCTGTAAATATTTTGACAGTATGACATTCCGGTCACTTTTAGTGAGGTTTCAACACAGATCAAATTTTAAACATGGGATTTATATATCAAACATATATCATAAACTGAGGGCTGAGAAACCTTACTTGTTAATGTGAAATTTATTACTTATCATTAGTCATCTTTTTCCAATCACGTCTCTGCACTGATTGTCCCTCCGCTATCTGTGGGAAATGCGTTATCTCCCTCTGCCATTCATGTACACATTTATTGCTTTCTGAGTCTTTGGGATCAATCTTTTGGCCACCAGAGGAGCATAACTAATGACAACATTAGAATGGCTTTGTGAGAGGGACTGGCCGGATGCGGGTTAACCAAGCAGGAAATAATCTAGGATTTTATATCCTGCATGAATGACCAAAGGATATGCTGAGAATAAATTAATCCCCCCGAAACATTTTTTAGCAGTAAGGTTATCTTTTGACCAAAGTTGCGTTTGTGGGGTCAAAATGGTTTATTTTTTCCATTTCTTTCTTTCTTCTTCTTCTTGAGAGTGACTACATGCTGCCCCCATGCACACATGGAATTTCTTGGCAGATAATGATCGTCATCTTAATGCTCTGCCAGGGTCAGGCACTCTTTTCTGTCCCCTGACCGCTGGTCTAGACAGTCCTCCCCTGGAAAGCTCCTTTTTTCTCCCCCTCTCTCTTCCTTTTAAAGACCCACTTCTATTTTGCTGTTGTGCCCAAACAAGGATTTTATAAAACGGGTGACATCACCACACAGGCTGTCTGCCGAATCTCCCTTAATTAAAGTGACGTTTAAAGCCTTCCTCAGACACTAATAAAGCCCCTCTCCATTAGGATCCTCCTAATTACTGTGTGTAAAGGAAAGAGGGACACACACAGATAGACAGTGTGGAGGTAAGCCTGCTGGCATTTGGCCCCATAAGCTGAGCACCACACAAAGGAAAATGTCCCCTGGGTTACCCATCCTAACAGAGAGACTCCTTTTTATTTTTTTTCACCCTGTCCCTCCACCCACTCCGGTTTTCTTCTCATGAATGAAAGTATATGACATGTGCAGTTCAGTGTCCATTCATAGGGCTGGTGGAATGTGTGAATAATAGCGCTGAATGAATCTCAAACACATGATTAGTCATTAAGCTGTCTTTTGGCATTATTATTGTTTGAATGTGCAGGGTGGAAGTGAGAATGCCGTTGTGTGTGTAAACACCGATCGCTCAAGTGTAAGGTAAGTAGAATGGATGCAGAGAAGTCATTTGGATCAGTTGGGAAACATTTCTGAAAGTTAGATAGTTGACAAAGACAGACCTATAAAGGCTAAGCATGTTTGGTCCTGGTTTCAAGGTTAACCACATGACAAAGGCGTAGATAAGAAAAATTAAAATACATTTTTGTGAAGACATGAGGGTCCAGAAAGTGCCTGTCCAAATTAGCAGCAGGCCTAGCAGCAGGCCTAGTTTGTTGCTATTTCATTAACCCAACAGCCAATAAAAGACTTTGTCACAACCCTTAGCAACTGGGAGGCTTGAAGTTCACAAGAGTGGCTCCATCAAACCGTCACCTGGAAAACAGGTTGAGGTTTATTAAGGGATGACAACTTTAATGCAAAAATTGGAAATCCTCTTATTCTTCCATAAAAAAAACCAACTTAAATCTGGAGCCTTTATATTTGGCCCAACATGACGGTAATAGGAAAGACAAAGCAACAGAGTGTGATTAGTAAAAAAAAACTTTATTCATATGTATTTTAACACAGCTTTTGTGATACAGTGCTTTCAAAATCGATTCATAACCCTTAAACTTTGCCACATTTCGTTCTCTTCCAAAAAAAATATAAAAAACATTTATTGGGATTTTATGAGATAGAGAAACACATAGGTGGTGCAAAGGCGTAAGGTGGAGGAAGAATGATATATGGTTCTCTGGAAAAAAAACCCCCTGAAAAGTATGAAGTACATGTTGATGTTGCTCTTCGGAATCAATCATTTTAGACTGAATATGTTTTAAAGTATTGTTGAACACTATATTGAAATCAGGTCTGGGCTTTGACTTGGCCGTCCTAAAACAAGCATGTCCCTTGATTTAAAACGTTCCATGTTTAGGTTTGTTATGTTGCTAGAAGGTTAACCTCTGCCCCAGTTCCTAGTCCTTTGGAACATCTGGCAAATTTTCTTCCAAGACTGACCTGTATTTACTATAAACTGACTAGCTCTGTCGCACTTCAGATGAACCAAACATTTGAAAAGCAGCAACAGAAAAAAAGGATCTTTGCTAAGGAAGTATCAGTTAAATTGATCCTCTTCTCCAGAGTAAAGCATCTGTTTTGTATCTGTCTTAATTTTTGGTTCTCAGGTCACACAAACACTATCCCAGTTAATGGGACCATGCAGTCTATTTAAAAATAGACAATATCACTCCATCACTTGTGATGGAGTTCATCACATTTTTTTGAAGTAGATGATTGTTGGATGTCACTGGATCTCTAGGATATTGTTCTCTGGCGCTGCGTAACATTTTGCCTATGTGCTTCAAAACAAACCTGCCAGTATAATGCCGGGCCTTGTTGTTGTAACTTGAGCTGAGCAGTGACTCTTAATTTGCCAGCGTTGACTTTATTAGAGTATATGGTTACAGACCCTTGGAAGGAGGCCTAATGTATTCTCCTCTGCTTGCCCATTCATACCTCTGCTGCTACTTCTGTTGCTTCTTCGTGACAAACAGACCTGATGGAAAGCCAAAGGAATCAGCATCATGGTTGTAAAAAAGTTGCTATGACTGCAAATTTCTTAATTTTGCTTTCTTAAAATCAAATTTAGCTTTTTTTTTTATTTTAGAAATGTGAGTCACTCAGTAACATGAATCAAGGAAGGCGGCTGACTCGGCTGGAAAGTAAGTCTGTGGAGCAGGCAGATAGTAGAAGGCTCCAGTGAATGTCTACTGAGGCTGCAGACACATCAGCCTGCTTGATTTCACCTGGTAACTAAGCATGTAGTATTTACTCCTCGGCTGAAATGCAATCAGGGGTTGGTAGCTGGCAAGGAAGCAGTAAACGTGTGATTAGGTGCAGCAGCTTCTAAAACTCCTGAGTATATCTTCAAGAACTGCTCTTGGAAAAAAAAGAAAAGTGAATTAACAAGAAAAAAACGATAGTCTTTCAAGTTTTTTAAAGAGAGAGATCTTCACAGCTCCTGGTCAAAGTAATATCTGAATTAAAAACACTCATTGACAATGAAACAATGAGAATGTTGTTTCACGAATAAATTATCTTTAGAAGCAGTTTTTTTACTCTGCTCACAGCAACCTCATGAATTCTTAAAGACAGATGTAACAGTGCCACTGCGGTGGCTTCTTCAGTCGGGCCCTCGCCGTCCATGTGTAAACATTTTACATCCTCCAGACAAGAGTCACCTCTCTAATCTGGCTGAAGAAGTGTGTGAAGAGGTCCTTTATCTGCAGCCTGCTTTAACTGGTGGCTCACTGAAGAGCCATTTACCTTCACTAATGGGGGGTGAGGCTTTCACCAAGGCTGGTTCGCCTCTCGAGCCTCTGAAAAGAAAACTTGGCCAGAGAGGAGACGTTAAGAAAACCAGTTAATCTGCAGCAGTCTGTCTGCGTCTCAGCAAGGCAGTGGATCATGCTGCCCAGTGGCTTTTCAAGAGGTTTCAACTCTGCTTGGGTCAGATCAGCACTTTTCCCAGTTGAAGACACACCGGCTAAATAAATAAGTGGGTTGGCCATTGTTACCTGCTTACTCTATTTGGAAACCTTAACATGTTGTTGGCTTCTTGCAAAAACTTCAGCATCTTTCTGTGTTGTTTGCTGTTTTCCATTTTGTACACATTGGACTTTACACTCTTTTGAAAACTTAATAAATAAAAGTAAGAACAAGCTTTGGTGCCTACCATTTCTAAGAAACAACAATATTAATAGTAAAGTTGAAGATTTGTCATTGTTATGTATTTTTAATGAGGAAAGCACTAGTGGCATGAATTTCCTGGGAACATTCAAACTCCACTCCATGGAAAAAAAGAGCACAGGCCGAAATTGGCATGTTTTCCTCTTGGATATCTCTCAATAATTTAAGAGATTTGTGATGCAGTTTAAAACTAATAGATATTATTCTCAAATATCTTTTAGCTGAGAATTTGGCCTTCTAAGAGACGATGCATTTCTCTTCTGATATCTCCAATTTCCTGATATTATAAGTACATTGCGCAATATATTGAAATAATGAGGTAGAACAGTGAGTAAAGTCATGTAAAGCCAATTTAGAAGGGTCCAAGAAATTCCAGTTCTTTGAATACAGCATGAAAAAGATAAGGATGGTTTAAATATTCTTCACACCCATCAATTACCACACAAAATAGTGATACTGCATGTGATGTGATAGTTTGGACTCAAGTGGTTATGTAGTTTTAGCAAAGAAAAGCACCAAAGTAGCCAGAGGGAATAATCTGCGTGAGAACAAACAGGAAATGAAAACAAATAAAATCCTATTTACCTTTGCTGTGTTTCAATCTCACTGTTAGACTTGTAAATTTGGTAGCTATAGATCACTTTGACCTGTTTCTACCTTACACAATAAAGCCTCTTTGTTTCTTTAGGAACACAAAGAAAGAGTTGCGCTAAAGGAGCACAAGTCGTATAGCACTATCGCAACCAAGTCAATGTTACTTACCATTGTTTGTGCCGCGGAGGGAGGGGGGGGGGGGGCAATAACCCCCAGACCTCCTGGCTTTACTGACCATTTATGGAGCAATTCCACAGTGGCAGGTGTACTACACCAAGGTCATTAGTGCCTGCAACAGGGCTGACCTGTTGTTAAAGACAACACAAATAAACAGAGGAGGAACTTGGAAGAATGGGGCTAATCTGTTAGGAAGCTCGGTGGCAGATCCCCAGTAGCAGCAGCAGATAAAAGAAACGAGGCCGGCAGTTGGGTTAGGATTTGCAGGAGATGATTTGTGTTGGAAAGACAGGTACAATCGCAAAGGTATCCATACCTCTTTTAGTTTTACGCAGCTTATCCTGTTACAGCCCAAAAAAAATCTTTGTTCACCTACTTTTTTTGGAACACTCTAAAATAAGATCCACTAGTTTCTACTGGGTTCAGAAATCACTGTATTAGTAAAGCAGATTTGGGATACAGAACAATAGCCAGAGCGCTGTTCAATCTATTTTCCAAAAAGGGGACTTTGAAGGCCATTTCACCTTCCAACTAAACTGACCAGCAACACTCCTCACCCAACTTCCTCACTTTGAAACATGGCGGCCATTTCATGCTTCGAGGATCGAGCTAAATCAGGGTAATCCTGGAAGCAAACTTGTCAGAAGCTTCAAAAGACCACAGTCCAAAGTGATAGTTCACCTTTCTGCAGAATGACGGCCCTTAACACACACCCACAGCTGCAATGGGCTGGTCTGAATCAATGCATATTCATTTATCAGTATGGCCAAGTCAAAGTACAGACCTAAATCCAAATGAAAATATTTTTGCAAGACTTGGAAACTTGTACTCACATATCCTCTCCATTCAATCCATTGAGTGAGGCTGATAAAAAAAGTGCAATCTGGTTGAAACGTACCCCCAAAAAGGCTTGCAGGTGTAAATCCAGCAAAATGAGCTTCACAAAGTTTTGTCTCAGAGAAGTCGCAAACAAATGAATGCCACACTTTTCAGATTGTAACTAGCAAAACATGTATAAAACTGTTTAATGATTTGTAATTTACCTCCACATCATAAAACTGATCTAGTTTGTATTGGTCTATTACATAAAACCCTACTATAGTACTCTAGAATTTATGGTTGTATCATGAGGTTGATAGATTATGATTACTTTTGCGGTAAAAAAAAAGACTTTATACACTCTTTTTTTCCCAAAAGAGTGCCAATGGTGCCAGTTGGGGCACTCTTACAACATGGAAAGTGTGTCAGTCAATGCTGTATAGTATCTTCAACAGTAAAGGAGGGTTCAGAGAATATCTGCTGTCAGACTGCACACCGCGGATCGTCTGTGACACCGATCCCCTCGTGTCACACACAAAACTGTCCAAACAGTAATGGGATTTGTGTGATTGTTGGTGTAGCAACTTGATTTATTCCTCTCAGTTCAACAGTGACACGCTCCATTTTTCAGAGCAGTGTGTAAGACGTGAAATTGTTTGAAATAAGTTGTTGTGTTACCTAAATTTGCAAGCCTTGTGATTGTCCACATGCCTGCACAGACGTAAGGAGCGCAGTGAATTCCTGGAAGTTGTACTGCTCCTGTTTGGCCAGCTGAGGCCATGCTTTCCTCAGGGTGAGCTCTGTCTGCTCTCAGCCGCAGCATGCTTGGTGCGCTTCTTTCCACACAACAATGATGTTCATTTGGGTGAATTGTTCCAAATATCCAGCATACTGTAATATTTGGTGCTGAGCAAACATAAAATAAGATATACAGAGTTTGAAATCATAACTATTTGTGTGTCTGCTTCACATCTTATTATTTTCATTAAACTTCACTTTTGTCTTCTTAACTTTAAGCAGCTATTAAAATGACAGATCTGTTAGAACCTTGTGCAAATTTTGAAGCTGTGTAGGACGTAGCATTTAGTGAAATGCATTTTCTTATGATTTGACCAAACGACTGAAAAATGTTAAAGGTTTAAATGAAGAAAATGCAAAATGCATGTCATTTCATGCAATGCAAAATGCTACGTTTATTATTATTATTATTATTAATATTATTTTTCTTTCAGCAGAAATCCTGATTTAAATTTTATTTTTTGGATAAGCAATTTTTCCAGTCAACAGTTACTGTATGTCCAATAGTCTTTTCCACCCTTGCTCTGATTAATTAATTTTTTAAAATATTGTTTTTATAGGAATAAAGGGATCTCAATAACTCTCAGCTTTTTCTGGAGGTCTTCCATACTTTCCTTGGCTTTTGGTTGCTTTTTCACTCATTTTCTATTTCATTTTAATCTTTTAGTTCTTATTCTAGTTTGGACCACTTTACTGTGAAAATATGGCAGGTTATAACCCCAGATCATAGAGAGAACCACTCTGCTGGTATTTATTCAAACCACATGACCACCTTGGATACAGCTTACTATACGGAAGCTATAAAATATTAATTTAAACTTTGAATTAAATCTCCATGATCTACATAAACTGTTTTGAGTATGAGATTCAATACGAATAAACCTGCAAATGTAGAAAATACAAAGCAGCGAAATGGCCAGCACCTGTTCCCTCATAAACAAGTTTACATCAGGTGTCATATTAAATTTCTGTTGGAGATAAAAAATGCAAAAGTGCCCATATTGAACAGTTTGATACACAGTTTGGCTTCTGCATCTCATCCAGCTCCAGTGTGCAGGCCACCCTTCCTCCTGCTCTCCATGGGTTCGTCAAGTAGGAAAAGCTGGGCAGATGGAAAAGGATACACTGATCTTGCTGGTGGGTGTAGAGGCGCTCCTTTGTTTCCTGGCATGTCTCACATACTTGAAGTGGCCTGATAAGCCTCAAGACCATGAAACGCTGCTTTATGTTTGGGCTCAGCAACGTACCAGAGAACGCAGAGCGGACCTGTAGGGAGAGACCAGCCAGGTAATATGTGCTCGGAGTCACACCTCGCTAAAGGGAGAAAACTGCACAAAATGTTGCTAATATAGACTTTGCTCAGGAAACAGATATTATAAAATAAGTAACTTGCTATCTCTGAACCAGAGTTATTCATGTTTCCCTCCGCTCTGAGGGGACAGTGAGAGGTAAAGGAGGGGTGCTGGTGGGTAGGGAGGCGGGGGCTTGGCTGTTTCCTGAAATCGGATTAGTAGCTACTCTACACTTAGATTGCAGAGACTGGGGTTTCAGCTTAGCCCAGCTCAAGACCACCCAACAGGTAAACAGGTACATTACTATGGGGAAGGAGGAAAAATGACTGCTGCAAGGATATAGAGGATAAAAATGCTCATGAGAGATGGATATACGGCGGGTGAAATATATACGATGCTCACTGACGGGTTTGGGAAAGTGGATTTCTTCAGGTTAATCTAAAATTAATTCAGTAATCTGCTTGATAAAGTTGTGACATTTCAAAGGATTTAAGTGAACAAGGAAAAAGCAATAAAAGTGAAAAAAAAAGGCAAGCCTTAGAGATGTTTTCCGAAAAAGCCAATTTGCGAACTTCTTCATTTTCCAACCAACTCTCTGGACCTCCACAAAAGAGCTACATATCTCAGCCCCAGCCCTCCCCCGCTTGCCAAGATATCTAAAACCTCACACTGTCATGCTGCTGCCACTGCATCCACAGAAAACCTCCTGAAAATTAGTTTTTGGCAACCGGCTCGCAAACACACTCTCCTGTCTGCTGCAAGCCACCGAGGCTTTGTTAGGCAGGCCCGCTCTGAGCCCAGAGCCTTCAAGACCCCCATTATGCAGCAGGACTCAGCGGGGCAGAAAGAGCAGGAGTGTTTTCGCCAGTCATGTGGGCACACAGGCATTATACACTCTTCAGTGGCACTGTAGATATTTTTGTGAGCCTTACAAACAGAGGGGGAGGCCTGCAAAGAGAAGTTTTGATAATTGGGAGTTATATAAGTTCCCAAATCCGCACAGGAGGATTTTAAGTTTTTTTTTTTTCTCCCCTCCTTTTTTCCCTATTGTGTGTTTTGAAAAGCTGTGTGGGAAGGCCCCACTGCGAAGGTGACAAATCCTTTGACATAAATCTTTGTCTAAAGGTTAAAGGAATACAGTCAAGTGCTCAGGAGGGGTAGCCTCTAATTGCCTGCTTTGCTCCAGCTTTTTCAAGCAGTGTTTTACAAATTAAACTGCCGTCCCTGCACATACGGAGCATTTGTCTGAGGGTGCACGCGCTCCAAGCATTTGTGTGTCTTTGTTTATGCGTAACCCTGTGTGTTCACTTAATGTCTTATTGTTGGGGGGCTGGGAGGGGGGAAGAAAAAAAAAAGTCTGTATGGAGTGTTTGTCAAGATGCACGCACATCAGCTGCAGCTGGGTCGGAAGAGCTGGAGGTTTTCCTAATCAGTGATGGACAAACTCAGGGCTCCCAGCGCCTCAAACATCACTGCTTCTGTCAGGGGCCTCGAGAGCAGAGCAAGCGGGCTGAACAGCTCTGATCAGCAGCGTTGTGTTTTTTTTTTTCCTCTCTCTTCTGAATCTCACAGGGGAACATGTGTGTGTGTGCGTGTGTGTGTGTGTGTTTGAGATGCAAGGATGCATGGTGTTAGCCCTCCCCTGAGTTGTAATGCATGAACTGTTAGCAAAACATTGTTGCTGCTGTTTCCTTCTATGATAATAAGACAAGGATTGGGGTGGGGCCACGGAGGGTTGCACAGATGTGAGTCAAGGCTGACATCCCAAGATTCATATTGCACCTTTAGTGAAGGATATTACGCATTTGGCAGACCTTACTCAAAAGTTCAAAGTCAAACCCAATAATAGTTCAGCATTCCATCATAAATATCAATTTAGTGTGACATAGTTTGAATAAAAATGGCTGTTTTTTTCACAATTGGGTTTATGCATAACAACGTACAGTAACTGCCTTATTTTTTAGGGCATTTTTACACCAGAATAGTACATGGTACTGAAAACCACCAGAGTTACTATGTTTGATGACCACCAAAGTTCATATAACCTTTCACACCTCTTAAAGGGAAGGGATTATGAGAAACTCTGGTAAATGTAGTATCACTCTTCTAAAAGTGGCTTAATTTCTCAAGTTTTACTCTATCTAAAAACTTGAGAAATTAAGTCAAATTAACCTGGAACATAAATCCACAGGGAGCCAATTTAGGTCCCAACGGTTTTAGTCTGTATATTGAACCAACTTAAACCAACCATTCAATAACCAAATCTCTGGAGTCTCTTGAGAATCAAGCACTGAAAATTAGTAATAAAGAATTAATATGATACAATCAATCAACAGAATCAACCAAGACTTGGTTTGGTTCAGCAACATACAATGTGTCTTTCATAACACTCTTGATCTAGAAGGGATGCTTTTTTTAAAGTATTTTTTCAATATTTTGTCATAAAATAGTTTTGTAAGAGAATGATTTTTTCCTTTGCTGTTGTTTTTTGAATATAACATCTTATTAACATTCCAGAAGTTCATTGTTCTTGTTCTTTTTAATAGAAAAACCCAACTAGGGACTATTGTGGCCTATGAACATGGCATTTACTCTGCAATATTGACAACAGCTGCGTCAGATCAAAAAAAAGTAAATAAATAAATGGAGTCAAATATGTTTCTTCCCCATTTCTTCCCCCTAGAAAATCATTATAAACCTTCTGCATTTGTGATCACAGCACCTGTAATTCTGCATTTCAAGCTGTCAAAGCTGCTTGCCTCCATGTCACTGAGTTGCATCTAGTAGAGTGGAGAGTTTAGGGAGTGTAAATGTATTTATGAATGCATGATTTTGTGAAAGTGTGCACTTGGCTCCTTCCTCTTGCTGTCTAATAACTGGTAACCCCAGCTGTGAGTGTGTGTGTGTATTAGGCTGCCTGTGTAAAGCTGTGGCTCGCCAGGGCACCGAAGCGTAACTCGGCCCCAGTCAGGCCAGTGCACAGAGGGCAGAGACCAAAAAGCCTCCAGCCGTGCTTTCTCTTTCAATCTTTCTCGTCTCCACTGGGATTTGGAAATAGGTAGCCTGGAAGATGTAACATGTATTTTGTTTTGTATACAACACTTTGGGAATCATTTTTCAGCACTCGGTAAATGCAAAAGCGGTGGATTTTACTGACTTCGCAAGCTGGTGTTAAAAGAAAGAAAGAAAAAAAGAAACAGTTTATTTTTACAAACGAAATTGCGCATTTATCGCATTTCCAGTATTGAAATCAGCATGGTGCCAGAGCTAATTGTTAACTATTTTCATCGTGGACTTGAGATCTGATAATATATGAGCTGACACAATTGACTTAATGGTTTTGAAGCAAATAGATCCCACTAATAAAGGAATAAAAGACTCAGAGTAGAGGAGGAAAACAGTGACTTTGCCCCGCAGGCCGGGCCCCTTCTAGTGGGACTAAAAAAAGCCTAATCTGGCATGCAAATTAAATCCTGCCTTCATGCACAGGCCCTCTCTAATGTCCTCCATTACACACATTTTATTTGTTGCCGTCTGATATTGCAAACAGATACGGTTCCAGCAACAGTCGGGGACATCGGACTCATGTGGGAATGATTACTGGGGAAGATGGAATTTGCATCCATTCTTGTTGCAGCAAAGTGCTATTTGCCTCGTAGGAATGAGCAGTGGGAATATTCCAAAACAGTCCTGGGATTGGGAATGATACTGTCACTAGATGTGTGTTTTTTTTCTTCTTTGCCCTTGTGAGTTCTAAGCAGGATTGGGATATATTAGAGTTTTCCTTCAGGGATAATTGCAGAATCTTCTGAATTTACCTCTGTTTTATCTTTTTTCCTAATGAGGCTGTACTGAGCTTCATTACTCTGAACACTCTCAGTCTCTGTTTCTGTTGGACTGTCAAACACGTCCGTAAAAACACACGTTAATCCTATTTGCTCATAATCATGACAGGGATAATACTCCATGTGTAAAGCTGTGAAACTTTCCCCATTTTTAAAGGGAATTTCCACAGGCAAAGTTCACCTTCCTGTGAGTGTAAAACGAGCCAGACCGTTTCTTTGTGATTAGGAATTAAAACAAGGGCTGGCAAGGTGGGGGAAATCCTGAGCCCCTAAGTAGCTTTCAAGGTTACTTATTTAGACTGTTTGAATGTTCACAAATATGAGTAAATGAAATTTTGGCTCTCATTTCTGCGTGTGGTTTACTGAGTTTTGGTGAAATTCAGTTTTTTCTTTTTTTCTGTATAAAGCTTTAAAATGAACTAACATTTGAAAACAACACAGAGCTAGTCAGAATAAAATCTATGCTAAGGTTTAAAAGTTACAGTTTCAAAACTCTTTCCACCTGATGCTTGCTCCTTTAATAAAATGCCGCAGAAAGGTATTGGAGAGACTGGAGTTTTCTTTGAAGGACTGAAGTAATAAAATGCTGCCATTTCCACTTGGCACTGTGCACTGCCAGGGAGCTGAATGAAAGACGTTGCTAATTCTTCTTTCATTCTTTCATTCATTCTTTCTTTGG
This sequence comes from Xiphophorus maculatus, assembly GCF_002775205.1. Taxonomy (NCBI): domain Eukaryota; kingdom Metazoa; phylum Chordata; class Actinopteri; order Cyprinodontiformes; family Poeciliidae; genus Xiphophorus; species Xiphophorus maculatus. The sequence goes on along the minus strand of NC_036464.1, from coordinate 15,258,881 downwards.
CTAAAAGAAACACAATTGTTTTGGCTTATTTTCAGTATTTTCAGTGAACAGACATGGTGTGGAAATCTCTTTTAAAACTAAATTTGAGAAGACATGAACCACAAATAGACAGGTGTCCACTATAATACAGCACAAAGTAACCACTTGAGAACTATTGGGAAACACATATTAATTTTATTGTCTTTTTCTTTCATATATTTGCTTGAATAAATGCTTAAATGGCAAAAAAATAATTGTTGATTTTTTTTTTGTTTTAAACCAAAGCATTTAGACTAAATTACAGTTTTTTTTTTACGTTCATATATAAATAACAGCACCGGGAGGAGATTAAGGTGGCTGTGGGGGTGGGGAGGATTGGGGTAGTTATACATTATTTTTTACATTGCAATTGTTAGATTTTCAGGTGTGGAAACATAGCTCTTGAATATTAGGGCTAAAGAACATTTAAGAAATTATAAAATCTCTACAATATTGCCAAATATTATAATAAGTAGTAGTAGTAGTAGTATTATTAGTAGTGGTTTCAGAATATTTGTCATCCTTTCAACATAAAGCAGACATTTGCCAACTTGCTCCGGGGTCGTGTGGTCAGACCTTCAACCGCAACGCTGCTAGATTAAATCTCATCAGCGGTTTTTAAATAGCTCTAAAATCTTAACATTTTGGGCAAAACCTTTATGCGGAATAGTTTTTGAAAGATTAAAGCCTCTTTTAGCGAATAATAATAAAAAAAAAAAATTAAAGGCACGTAAAGCCCTTGTTTACAGAGCGAGCCGAGGTCAGGTGGCAGCTGAACCCACCGATGGGTCCGTCGGGTTCTAGAGGTTTTAAGGCAGATTATATGTTGGACAAACAAACAAACCAAACTATTTTGATCATCATAAGCATATGACTAATGGTGAGAGTTCACTGACCTACTGTGATCATTTTCCCCTTCACACTATACACAAATAAACCCATTATAAATGATAATTTGATTTGTTCAAAGCTTGTTTGTTTCTACACCTTTACAGCGTACAGATTTACCTTTATACCTTCCTTCCTATTAGCCACTCAGATTGTTCAGATGTTACATTCCAACATCCATCCAACATCATCTCTTCCTTTTAGGCCCAGCTTAAAAGCGGGTTGGTTGGAAGAAGGTGTCGGCCGTCTGTTATCTCATCTCAGAGTAAACACGGTACAGGTTCTGGGTAGTTTAAGCCTTACCTCAGGAATAACAGTTAGCTTTAGTTAAAGCCAAATTGTTACTGAGCACATCCTTGCTTTGATCCCATGATGGGGATTGACTGGAAAAGTCCCAGTATAAGTGCTTTTTCTTTTGCCGTTGTTTGAATGAACTAGACTGGATTGAACTAGGAACCAGCGATCTGTAGAGCAGATTTTGTGTATTTTATCTGTCTTTATTCAGCTGATGACTCATGAATATATTATTGAAACCGAATGACTCAATGCCACAGAATTACACCATTACATTGTAGTTAATCAAAACATGTCTGTGTATCTCAGAAGCATTTTCCCTTATTCACACAAAACAAACAGATTACCCCAATGTTTGTTCATGTTAGAAGATAATGGTAAGAAATTGATTAGAAGTAAATGTATTAATTTATATGTGATGGAAAAAAGTTTTGCACAAACATCTAAAATTTATCATAATCTGCTGCCTTATGTTGAAACTTCCAGCTTTGGAAAACACCAAAAATTGTGCAAAGTTACACTGCAATAAAACTGAAGCCTATGGTTTCAGAAGTCAGTATGATAGGTCACTTTTTTTTGTTCTAAAAAAATATCCCACAATATATGGTTCTGGACGCTACCTTGTAACTTAGCTTTAAACCATTTTGTTCCCAGTTTTGATCAGTGAAAAATCATAGTCACTTTGCTTACTCTCCAAGTTTCTGTTTGGATATCAAACTCTTTTACTGCAAGAGTAAAATAATGTCCCCCCCTTCTCCCCAAAGGAGGAGCATTATTCCTGTCCAATCACAACAAAGAAAACCACGACCAAAGCCAAGCTGTGCCGTTTCCCACCCATTATCCCTGCACGACTTTTTGACCAATCACTGTGAGAGAAACTGCCTCTGTAGGATAAACACAAACGAAATATGGAATATTTCCCGTGTCTCCGATATCAACATCCTGCCAAATAAAAATGAATATCCACCTTCCAAACAAAGGTATGCCTGGGAGTGTGGACCTCATTTCAAGCACAATTAACTTGAAATGGAGTGCTGCAAGATCAATAGTCCCCAGTTGATCCAGAGGGAGCTGTCAGTCTATGGAAATGGCACACGTATGGTAATATCCCCAGCTTAACAACAACTTAGAGGATTTACTGTTGCTGTTTTCAGGCCCACATGAATAACAAACAGTGGGCCACCCCCCTGGGAACCATTTTGTTTTATCCCAGCTTCAATTAATCTTTAAGGGGGAGGATACCATTTTGACAGAGTTGCAGGGGGGATATGAGGAAGGCATTGGCAAATGTAAGAGGTGTACTGCTAATTAGAGAAATTACAGTTAGATGAGGCAGTCAGAAATATACTAATGTGTATTTTTCAGGTTTCATCACACTAGTATTTGTTCATTTGTGTCTGAGTCTACCAGTGGTAAAGTGTTGTTGCAAGTTAATTTTCTAATTAGGACACTTTGTCTCAGTGACACTTGCTATTGACCAACTTTCATAGATTAGAAAAATTACAGCGGATGAGATCTAACAGAGAGGAGATCTCAAGAACTGGGAGGGGAATTGACTTCCAGCTGTCTGCTCTCCTCTCTGCTTTGGGTGAGAAAACATGTAGCATTAAAAACTCTTGTGGAAGAAAAGTGAGCAAGGATCAGATACGTGCTTCGCTGTAATGCTACTAGACCAGAATCGTTTAGGTGTGTCAGATGTGGACGATCTCTGCATATAGACAAAGCAGTGTCCCCTGAAAGAGAGCAGCAGAACTTCAGTCAATCCAGCATTGATTTATTCTAACTTTGCGATTGATGAAGTCCGTTCAGGTTAAACGGCGGACTTTTCTCGATTAAATGTGCACTTTAAGGAGCTGCTATTGGAATTGACTTCCATGTGTCACCGTCAGCTCAAGCCAGGTGGGAAATTGAGTTAAAAAGCACAGCGTGAGAGCTATAGATGGCTTCTGTGGAAGGTGTACTGTGTACGTCTTTCATCGCGTTGGTCAAAATACAAACAGTTGATGAAACTGCAAAAATTCACATTGCAGTTTTTATGCTCTTTGAATTTTGTCTTGTCTTCTTGAGCACAGAACAAATAGAGAAGTCCCTTTGCTCAGATATACTTGGCATTTGCACAATAACTGGACAACCTCCACTAACTTCTTGCTAGCAATGAGACATACAGTACTTTATTCTTATCTTGCAGTCAATCGTTTTTTCACCTTCTCTTGGCTCTGCAGAGTCTCATATGCACATATTGTACCTTTCTGCTGTTTTCCTCTTTCACTGTGTGCTCTGTTTGTAATCCTCCCTCCGAGTACGATTATTCACCTCTACGAATCGGCTCCTAGAGTTGGTTTGAAGAGTGAGAAACAGGGCAAACCCTCAACAGGCCACCAGTCTGTCACAGGGGATCATGGGAGAGACCAAGTAACCTTACAGTCATGTTTTTGGACTGTGGTCAGCTGGAGAACACAGGAAGAACACATAAATGTACCTGGAGAACAGCAAAGTCCATGCAGAAATAGGCTTGGATTCAAACTTAGGACCTTCTTGATGACCATGCAGCACTTCTTCTATACTTAGAACCAAAAGGCAGACACACATACAATTTATAAATAGTGAAGGTTTAGTCAGTGCTTTTGTAACTGAGCGCATGGACCTGTTTTTCTGGGGTATTGTTTCAAAAACATGGAAAAAGCAGGTTTCATTTTTTTTTTTGTCGCTGATTTCGAGGCTACATTTGGAGGATTAGAGAGCAAACAAATAAAGCATTTGTGACAAAACGATCCAGATCCTGAGAGCGTCTGAAAAGGCAGACAGAGTGGCTAAATAAATATTAAGTCCAGCTTATCTTATAATAACTAATAAGATTAAAAAAGAGATTAAGAAGTCTGTTTTAAATACTAAAAGTATCCAAAAAGAAGCAGACAATGATTCAGGACTTTTGCTCAGAATTGTATGTGCAACGCTCTCCTTCCTTCAGTGCAGAGTTTTATGTGGGTGGACGCACATGACCTGCACAGAGGCAATTCCCAGAGACCATGTCGAGATAAATCCAAATTGCAGGGATTTTATCACTTTCCTCTGATCTAGGTGAGGTTGGTAAAGAAATGAATAAATGAAAAAAAAAGTAGAAAAAACCCCGGGGGTAGAGACTTTCCTCTTCTCCAGCTTTTATCATGTAAATAAGGCAAATGGGACTCTGCAAGCAGCAGAATTCCCCAGCCGTCACTTGGGCGAAATACAACTTCCCTCCGTTTTAGACCCACAATGGGGAATACATTGTGGTGGCCTCAGTTTTAATTTAACCAGAGTGGCAGCTGAGAGAGGCCACCAGGGACTCCATCTCATGACTGCTGCAATCACTTGGGCTCAAGAAGGGAAACCCTCATCCTACATTTCAATGTGCAAACCATCTTCCACATATCCACTAATTCACAGCTGACTGTTGCACCGACTCTGCAACACCTCTGCGCTTTCCCTCAGAGAAAACATGCTTCCTGCTCCTCTCTAACATTTGATTCATTACTATCTGAAACAGCACGTCAGTTCGCTTATTATGTCTTACGGAAAAAGAAGAAAAAAAAAAAGCTCTTTAGAGATTCTAAAGACCAAAAGGGAAAAACTCCACCAAGAAGGCACTGCCTTGAAATTGACAGCTGTTATTGTGCTGTGCCATCTGGAGCATTTGCCATGTAACAGAAAAAGGTTAATACTCTATGATACGTGTTAGCAGAGATGGAGGTACCAGGAGCCTGTGCACCCGATGGAGAGAAATATCAGGCTATGTGGCTAATTTAATGGGTCAAATACGGTTGGGAGGTTGCCAAAACACCAGCCGTACCAGCAGCATTCCTAACAGGGCGGAGATTCACAAAGGGAAGTTAAAGCTTCACTTGGCATTATGCAGCTTTTAATTATAATTTTCTGCAGCTAAAGCAGAGAAATCTCAGAAATTCCATTTCCCCATTTTTTTTATTTTTTTTTGGTAACCCTTCCTTTGGGAAATCTATGCTCAGCCCATGTGCGTTTTTTTAGCGTGCAACGTGTGGAGTTTGTGTTTTTATTATGTTGAGGCTGTCATTACTCATTGACCACAGATGTAAATGGAACTAAACAATGGGATGTGCGTGCTGTGGGTAGTGATTGCCCCTTGAGAGGGACAGGGCCCTGCTGAAATTAATAGGCCTCCTGTGGCTAAATAAGCAATGGCAAAATAAGTCTAAATGTCCCCCAACCACACAACAGACAGGACCCAGGAATCAGAACAGCAGGTAGTTATTATATGAGTTGCTTAGGAGGGACTTATCACAAACCAATGTGATATTGAAAGATTCACAGTGGCTGTATATATTTTGTAGATTTTTTATTTTTTAGAATAATGTCTCATTAAAAGCACAAAACACATGTAAAGTTTTTTTTTTACATCCTGAAAAATATTGAGGGAAAACTCAGTTATTTAAGAGATTAGCTCATTTCTAATTCTGAGTGCGGGTTCACAAAGTGGTCCAATATTTAAAGTGACTGGCAGGGGGTAAATTAGTGCTCCAAGATAAATTATCATACAATCAAGAAGCCCAGAATGGGCCAAAATACAAATCATGCAATATGGAATAAAGACCCACAAATCACTGGAGACAAAAAAAACCTTCCACTTTTCCTAACAACAATTTTAAGGTTTTATTGTTTTTTAATACATCTACTGTCTTCTGCAATAGAAAGATTTGGTGTCATTTTAAGAAGCAATTTTACTTTATCAAATATATATGAATGAATATATATGAGTGAAATAAATAAAATATTTGCCTGCTTATTTGCTAGATCCCTGTAAGAGAAAGAGAAATGTATTTTGAAACATATTCACAAATTCACATGCCTTTACTTAATCTTTTAAACCGTATGACTTGGCACAAACATTAATGTGGTCCTTCAACAAGCTTTCCACAACAATTTGCTTGAACATTTGCCCATTCCTCCTGACAAAAGTGGTGCAACTAAGTCATGATTGCAGATCCCTTGATTCCCTACCAACAACAATACTTTGTGATGATTAAGACAATGGCTAAAAGACATTGACTTCTGTCAGCTTTCCACCAATTTGGAGGCATGCTCAGGGTCACTGCTCATTTGGAAGAGCTTCTTTTGCCCAAGCTGTTCCTGGCTGAAGTCTTAAGACATTGCTTTAATTCTTCCACATAGTGTTCATTCCCCATGACGCCTTTTACGTCACAACTAGATCTGTGTTCTTAGGTTTGCAGCAGCAAATAGGTGGCAAGCTTCCACCTATTTCCTCACTTTAGCCAAACACTAGAATTTTAGTTTAATCAGACCTTATGATAAGACCCTGTGTGCATTTTGCAAACTGTAATTTCTTTGTTAATGTTGTCATTGGAGTTTTTTCTTCTTCTCTGCGTAACATATTAGTCCATAAAGGTACAAGACTCTTATCAACTGTAGGCAGTATCTTGCAAAAGTATTTTGGTTTTGATTTGGGGTTGACAGAACATTATGATGTCTAGAGATTCCCACGGTATTCATACTTGAATATAACCATTTGAACAGATGATTGAAGCACCTTCAGGTGTCTGGAACTTGTACCCAACGATGAACCAGACTTGTGGAGCTTCACTGTTCTCTTATTGATTGCTTGGTTGATTTTTCCCCCCTACACAAGGAATCATTGTGTTTGAATTGTGTCTTAAAATATGTCAACAGGTGGGCGTCCAATTAATGCAAATGTTTTAAAGTAACCAATAAGAATCTTAGAAAGCCATGACCTAATCATCTTCTGGGCTGTTCCAAACTGTTGAAGTCATATAAAAATTATATGTTATCATTCTGGCATTTATCAAATAGAAACAACTGGAAATCCTAACTGATCCAAAATGAGTTCCTGTTTTACGTAATTTGTTTGTCTATATTTTTATTTTCTTGCATCGCCTCGCTCGGTTTTTGCACTCTTCTTCTGTGTGGTGATAGAAAGTGGCTGTGTTGGTGATCTGTGCAGTACTGAAGGATGGGACTGCTGAGGTGGTCAATAATCTATTACCTCAAAGTGCCCTCCACAGAGTGACAAATGTCTGTCAGAGAAATGGGCCCAAAGAGGTCAGAGCTTGGCTACTGACCCCAGTTACAGAATGCACCAAACACACGGGCCACTTCGAAATGCTGAGCCTGAAAACAACACACTGGTCCCCTTCATTTAAAGGCATAAAACAAACGTCATCTCTTGTTATTTCATCAAGTTATTCTTAATCTCCTTTAGAATTAGAAAGTACAAAAATCTGATTGTTTCACATCCTCATTATGTGTCAGAGGTTTTAGTGTACAAGTGGATCTTGAATAATTTTTTTGTACTTTGTTTAGGTACATTTATAAAACACCTTTCTTTCAATATTTTGAAGCTTTTCTGTTTGCGCTTAATAAATTAAATCATTTGCACCCACATTGTACTTTTATTTAGGTTATCTTTCTGCCAAGAAAATGTGTTTAATCAGTTTTATTGCCGTTCGTTTAAAACTGGTAATCCATGGTGGGGTGAGTAACCCAGTCCTCGTGGTTCTTCTGGGAGCCGCCATCATTGGAACTGCTATTCCGAGGACGAATGCTAACCGAGTCCCCTCAGGCCTGCAACGTTTGTAAAGCTAACGGACTGTTTTACTAATTCAAGAAACTGAATAGTGTGGTTGATACAGCCAGTTTGCCTTGTTTGTTGTTTTTTATGTATAGAACTCGTTTAAAGGGTTGTTTTGAACAGTTCTGAGACAGCACGGTTGCACTAAGTGTGCTTAAAATTTTATTACTAATTTATAAGGGTTGTAATATTGAGTTGTAGCACTTTCTGTGATTAATACCTGATTAATGGGTGGGATACATTCTGTGCTATTGTTCTACTGTGCTGGAAGTTAACTGTGCTCCGTTACTGTATATTGCCCTTGGTTTATTACTGACCAGTACGGTTTATTAAACTGGTTCATATTCAACTTTACTATTCAAATTGATATGTTTTCTTTTCTTATGCAAAATATCTTACTCACATAAGATGGCAAACATTTTTCTGCAGTGGTTTTCAAGAACTACCAACAAATCTTAATTGGATTTATTTCTGGACTTTTTCTGGGCTGTTCTCTCAGATGGTCATGCTTTTGTCAAAATTGTTCCAGTGTAGCTCAGGTTTTATGTTTAGTGTAATCCTGCTGGAAATTAAACCTCTGTCACAGACCCTCAAAACGTTAGCTGCCACTTCCAGCATTGCTCTGTATTTAGCTCAATTCATCTTCCCATCAACTCTGACCAGCTCCCTGCTGAAGCAAAGTATTCCCATGGCACCATTTTACTGGTTGGACTGGGTGTTCACAGTGATGTGTAATGGCAGTATTCCACTACACATAATATTTCTGACATTTTCCACAGGTTTGTTGAGTAACCTGCAAACTTGAAAAGGAATGTTCTTATTGCCAATCTTTCATAAAAGCTAGATTTGAGCAAACCTTTGAAAATATTCAACTTTACCATTTTTCCTTCCTTATTTTAGTATAAGGTCAAAGTTGCACTGCATTTAGATCTTAGTTGTAGTTATCTTAGTCTTGCTCTTGTGCTCAGTTACGCACTCTATTTACAACATACACTGTTGTCAATTAAAACATTATTTTATCATTGTGAAGTATTTGATTGAGTGTAGGTCAGAGAATCTGGGCGCTGTTCATAGGGCAAAACTAGAACAGTGGTTACAGACAAATTTCTATTTAATATGATGAGGTTAATATGAATTTCACATGGTTCTATAGATACTGAAGCTCAAATATTTTTGACAAAATGTCTGCAAACTACTGCAAAGAGGAAATTAAGGCGTGAGACAATAATTCTCCACAAATTTGTCTACACTTCTGCAGATGCTTGTGAACATGAAACTTAGCATTCAAGTTTCATGAGGCAGAGTATTCACATTTAGGGGTCATTGTTTTATTTTCTAATGCATAAATTATGCATGTCTCATCCTTGCTCATTGTTGCTTAAGGGTGTTTTTTTTATGCTTCAGTCAGCTGACTATCTTTTAAAGAAAAAAACACAATCTGAGATCAATGATCAGACTGAGATGCTTGAAAATGAATTTGGTGCTGAGCAAACAAAAACTTCCTCACAATCTTTTGGAGTCACCCTGAGAGGAGTCGGTAGTCTTTTTTTTGTATTGGCAGCTCTGCTTCCATGTTATAATGATAGGAATGGACTTAGACCATTTAAGTATTAAATCAATAGCAAATTAAATTTTTTAGCAGTGCAAGCTGCAGTCAGAATCACCTGTAATTAGCCTTGACAGACTCTGGTTACACCGATCTCATGTCACATTCTGCTCCAATTACACAGGCTGTTTAAGCTTCACTCGCAGCAGATACTGATTACTATTTGCACCTTTAAAAAAAAATGATGTTATGTAGTTGCTTTTTGGGGAGTCATGAGCGTTTTCACTATTATTTATTCTTCAATAATAGACAATATGCCTCGCAAAAGTATTCATATCCTTCAAAATTGTCAAACATTTTGTCACATTACAGCCACAAACTATAATTTGGATTGAGATTTTTATGACAGACCAACACAAAGCAATTCAGACATATTCAATATTTTACATTATTATTGGAAAGTTAATCAGACCAATATAGTAAAATTAATACAGATATTCAGGAATGAAAGCATGTTTACTTCTTACAAAAGGCATACATGATCTAAGTTATTAAGTCTTACCGTACTATTTAAATTTAAGAAGAAACAAAATTGATATGTTTTCTTTTCTTATGCAAAATATCTTACTCACATAAGATGGGGAACATTTTTCTGCAGTGGTTTTCAAGAATTACCAACAAATCTTAATTGGATTTATTTCTGGACTTTATCTGGGCTGTTCTCTCATATGGCCATGCTTTTGTCAAAATTGTTCCAGTGTAGCTCAGGTTTTATGTTTAGTGTAATCCTGCTGGAAATTAAACCTCTGTCACAGTCCCTCAAAACGTTAGCTGCCACTTCCAGCATTGCTCTGTATTTAGCTCCATTCATCTTCCCATCAATTCTGACCAGCTCCCTGCTGAAGCAAAGTATTCCCATGGCACCATTTTACTGGTTGGACTGGGTGTTCACAGTGATGTGTAATGGCAGTATTCCACTACACATAATATTTCTGACATTTTCCACAGGTTTGTTGAGTAACCTGCAAACTTGAAAAGGAATATTCTTATTGCCAATCTTTCATAAAAGCTAGATTTAAGCAAACCTTTGAAAATCATGTTTTATTTTTACTTTCACCCCACTTCACAATGCTGAGTTATTTGACTTATAAATATATAGAGATTTCAAGTGACAACACATGAAAACAAGGGGTATGAAAACCTTTCCAAGACTCTGAATGAACACATAAAATGAGCAAGTTGCAAATATCTCTGTGCATATCGGTGCTAAGAGTTGGAAATAAACCTCAATTCAGATAAAGTACAATGACCTACAGGCAGTTTGAAATGAATAGTGTGTCCTCCAAGCCTTTCCTTTTCCTCCATCTCGCTACATTTGTCATCTCCATATGAATAAACAGCCATAGTTAATCTCTCTGTCCTTCCATAAAACGCTGCGCTACATATGCTAAGTGACTATATACGTGCTACCTACTAATGTGCCGGTCTTTCCCTGTTCCAGAAGCTTGGTTTTCAACAGAACCGACATTGCAAATTCAGCTGCAGAAGTTGTACAGACCTGTCATTTTCTGAATTTCTGTGAAAACACTTGACAGCGTTTAGAATGAGCTCAGACTGATCAGCATAGTGGGATGTTTTTACACCATAATATCCTCTGAAACAGCTGTTGTAGATGCAAAAATGCCCAAAAGGGTCAACTTAAGGGTGCTAAGAGAAACAGAAAGAGGCTGATGCTGACCTGTCAAGCTCTCTGCAGCACATCTACTGTTGATCAAGTGCAAATTATCTCCACTTCAATGACATGCCATGCTGGGAATCTGCACACTGGCGCTGCCTCTTTAATAGACTTACACCTCATTTGGCCTCTAAAGCCTGGGAAGCCTCCCGTGGGATGGCCTGAGGCTGAGACGCACACACACTCTCACAGACAAATGCATGCACATACAAAAAGGAACAGTAAGTGATGCCTGCGCTGGAGGCAAAGACTTAGGAGGATGTTGGGGAAACAGGAAAGATTGCTTGCAAAAAGAAAGAAAGAAAAAGAAGTAGATGGGAAGGAGCTTTGAGAGACGGAAACAGAGACAAAGAGACAATGGTGGATAAAAGAAAAAAACACAGATGAGCTTGTGTTGAATGTGTCAGACAACAGATACAAAGCCTGATTAGGCCATTGCTGCTCAGTCAGGGAAGGCTGAACAATGTAGTCCGCTCTCCCTTTATGACAACAGACCATCCTGAGTCTGACCCTCTAACCTCTGTCACTGGCAATACGTGTCAGAGCAATGACGACACTCTGTCAGACTCACCCCTCCCTGCCCGTCTCCGTCATCCCCCTCACCCCTCTTACTCCCTCATCCCCCTTTTTTCAGCTCTAATGACCCTCAAATTATTCACTTTTTCAACAGCAGGTGTTATACACACATTTGTTCCATCCTCATTATAGTGAAAAGAAGAGAAGAATACTTTGATTCACTAATTTCAATCAAATTGGGTTTTTTGTTCTTTTCATGCTTATAATAAAGGTGAAATTCACACAAAGGTTTTTAGGAAAGAAAGCAAAAAGTTCATTTTGAAATGGAGTAACAGCAGCGTTGCAGTGGACTAAATGCCACAATCTGGACTGTCTAAATGTCTGAAACAGTTTTTTTTTAAATTTTTCCTTCCAAAGGAGTTTATCTCCTTTTGTTTTGGCATGTTGTATAAAAATACAAGTAGAGTAAAATGGTGCACTGTCACACTGGTTTGGTATGCATCAGGTTTTGGCGGGTTGTCAGAATGATTACATTAGGTGCAGAAACAAATCTGTTTTTTTTTTTTTTTCTCTTTGTTTCCTTTTACCAGGAAACTAATTTAATAAATATATATATACTTTTAAATGATAAAAAATGCTTAAAATGGATTGTAAAAAAAAAAGGGAGAGAGAGAAAAACTTTGAATTATTTACTTTCCCTGAAACACTGCATCTGTTTTAATGGACCTTTTGATGACCTCTTGTGATGGGCAAGCTATTACTTTTCAATTAAATAGTTTATACTTAGCCAACATCTTGACTCCCTTAAACTGAGGAGCAGCTGCACTCAAGTGGTCTCCTTTTTCACAGGACACTTCCTCTTTTTCAAAATTACTCCTGTGGACTAAACTGCTGCTACAGACATATGTACACTTTACATCAAAATAACACAAATGCAACATCACATTATATACACATTATATGGATTAGCTGGCTGAATCTGACTGTTTTTTTTTTCTTCCATATTTTACAATTTTATGTCATATACCTTTGAAGCCTCTATAAAAAAAAGTAAATCTTGAACAAGATGAATTTGGATCTGAACGCAGAAGCAGCTTCTCTTTCATGCACTACAAAGTTTAATTGTTATCTATTAGAACTGATTAGGAAAAATTGAAAGTCACTTTTTGGAACAGTAAAAATAATCTTCATTCGCCGTAGATGAGAACATTTCCGTTTGTTTTGCTCAAACTGCAGAACTTTTCAGTGGTGGAAAAATTCCAAGAGATAAGTCAGTGATCAGGAAAATAATTTCAAAATATTATTTTTCCAATATCACACTTCACAGGGCAACTTCTGGTGTGCCAGGCTATAAAAACCGCCAGGCATTTTTGTTCTACGATTGGATGTGCTGGAATTGGAAATTATTAAATAAAGTTAAACGAAAAGGACCAAAACTGAACAATTGACCTATTGGTATGTAGATTTAGCTTTTAGATAAATTGAATATGAATAATTATTTCATTGTATCGTGAATGTTTAGCTCAAAACGAAGTAAATGCTATTACATTATTATACAACATGTACCATAAACTAACATAAAGCATACGAGTATATCAGCATATTACTGTGAAGAGCTCTTCACAATATAATTTTCAGGGTGAATCTTTTGCCACATGCTAATAGTGGGCGAACAAAGATTAAACGGCAACTGTTTTGTAATTTGAATGTAAAGTTTTGATAATAAATACTAGAATGCCAACAGTTTTGAATATTTTGATTTATTTCGGTTACTATTAACCTACATTCAAAATCAAATGAGGGAAATCAAAAATGTGTGATATAATTGAGTCAAGGAAAGCACAGAGATGTAGTAAACATAAAAGGAAACTAAACTTAATGCAACATGTTGAGAAAGCTCTGCAGCTCACACAGATTGTGTATTTGTTTGGCTTTCAACCTCTATTAGAACAATCCTTCAAAAATATGAAATCTCAGAGGTTTTTTATAATTCTAACTAGTCATTGCTATCTGCTAATTGCTAAGATATTAAAGCCATTTTAAAATGTACTACTAAAGCTGTTGCAATCTTCACTACAGATTGGTGGTTCAATGTCAGTAACAAACTGCACAGTTTGAACTGCTTCAGGATTCACTCTTAAAGCAAAAAAACACAGAGACAGGGTAACTAGGAGGGCCCATTGAGGCCCCCAGACCAGCAGGTTGAGATTAGAGGACATTTGTTCCACAATATTGCTGCCTCCTGGTTTCCTAAGGCTGGCGCGTTTGCACAGAAGGTGCAGGCAGATATTTGGGCAGCGGCCAAAGCCTTTCCTTGCTTGCGGGCGACCTTGCTGGAGCTGCAGGTGCTCAGGAGGACTCCCTACTGCTTCCTAGCGTGGTCCGTGACCCTACAGGCTGATGGAACAAATGCCGGTCTGGGGAAAATAAACTTATCTCATTTGGATGACAACACACAGCCTCCGGCTACTGTGTAGCGTTGCACCAGTTTCCTGGCGGATCAGGTCAGTGGGTCCTCCTCTGCACTGCATGTTTAACGGGGGTGAGATATTTATTTTTGTCTATATCGCTATCAAAGAGATATACACAAAATTAATATATGATCATATATTAATGTTTAACATTATCTTAAAACATCAAGATGGTTACTCATTTATACTTCAGGTGTAATCTTTTTGTTTGTCATCATTGTTATGTATAATTTTAGCCATTGTTTTTATTTATTCCTCACCACAAAAATGTAATCATATTGTACAAAAGTTGTAAAACTATTTTGCTCAGTTTTAATTGCTAGATAATTTTACTGGAATTTTAATACTGTTGACATTTATTGATGTACACATATTTCCAGATATGCAAGAAAATCACACACAATCAAATGATGTGGCATAGGCTATGTTTGCACAGACATCATATATATTCTTTTTTTTTATTATATCAGTTGTTATTTTAACCTGTTCAGCATCAGATCTCTGCCTGTAAACATGCATGTTCAGACATGTCTAGCAATGAAACGTACAAAGGTTTCTAGTGGGCAAAATTATGAAATGCCTAGAATAAGAGAAAAGGTATATGAACATGTTTTTTGTTGAAATATTTGCTGTATTGACACCAAGCCTTTTGCAGCGGTCACTGCATGCTCTGCCATGGCCTGGGACGTGGGACCGCCCCAGCAGATAGAGGCAGATAACAGCATCTACAGAAGGAGTCTCTCCTGACTGACCCGGCCCTGACCCCTGAGGTGAACCCCATCATGCAGAGGCGTTAGTGTGCCACCACACATGATGGATCACTCCTCGGATTCCTGTGATCTTATAATCAGGGCCAATCATCGGGACTCTCTCTGTTGCTATAATGATCGTCGATGATTCCTGCCTGGAGTATTCAAATGATGGATGGGAACTAATGCCTGGTCCTGAGAGAGGATGAGTCAGGCTTTCAGAGACTATTGAGAGTGTTAGTAGGCTGGGTGGTTGTTCACATCTTTATCATAATGAAGAGGAGATACTTGACCCTGGAGAGGGCCAGGGTCTCTTGGTGCCTTAATGCTGATGTTTAAGGTGACCTCCCTCTGGGAGACACCCACTCATTGGATAACAGTTTTGCCAGATGATATGCTAATTCTAGTGACCCCAGGCTGAAGAGGTTACTCCCACGTTAAGTGTTAAAGCGGATGATTAACTCAACACTAGTTATTTTTAAATTTTATTTACCTGTCATTTGAATACGTGATCATATTTAGGCAAAAACGTGAGTTTTAATCATGGGAAAAGAAAGCACAGTAATAGAACATCTGAAGCCAGGCTCTGTTTCTCCATATCATAACAGCATGCAGCATCTCTTCTCTGGCCCCGGATTTGGGTAAAGGCTGTCACAAGCTCACATGAGTGCATGCATCACGGAGCAGGGGTACTCATCCAAACCCCACCCAAAAACCCAGTTCCCCGGTGCGGGGAATTACTGGGCCTCTTCCAGCTCCTGGTAACCCCTTCATTATCCACACACCAATGAGTCCAGATCAGATTCAACCTTACTGCAGGGGGGGGAAGGAAATGGAAATTGGAAGGCAAAGGCTGCAGTTCTCGCATCAGAACAATGCCTCAATGTTTCAAAGGGGGGCTTCTTCATCCAAAAGAGATAGCACTCACTCTATTTCTCTACATTGAGGCACGGTGTGCTTACTTTTGAAGTCTTTCAGCCTACTTTATCTTGACACACCACCCTATGTGTATATATCTTGTTAGATGATTTAACAAGATGTTTTGCAATTTCAGAAATTTGTGTCTCCGACACCAAGTCATCTCTGTTTCTGTCCTCTTTTCTCTCTGTATGTCCTCTCTTCATCTTTAAATTAACGTCTAAATGGACCTCATCTGTCCTGAGAGAACCTATTTTCTAGTCCCTGTACTCTCATCTAGAGTCCCTGCTAGAGAGGGTTACCACCCTCATACAAACCTGTCCCTATTTACCCATAAACCCATCCTTACACATTGGGGGACTAAAAAAAAAGTCCAACCAGTTGAAAAATACAAACGTAACAAAGGAATTGCATTATATATAGTTAATTACCTACGGCCCTTATGTGGGGTGCAGAATTAGATGTTTTTAATTGCTTTATCACCTGGGCTTGTGAGGGCAGCAACTCGGCAATCAGCCTGATTCGTTTTAAATGAGCTGCCATGAGGACGTGGTGGAAGCTTGATGGTGTCTCTCTGCCCTCCGGCTCCTGGACCACAGTGAGGCCGAAAGGTTCCTGAATCGTAAATTGAATGTCTGTAAATGAATGGAAATCAACAGTGGCAGTCCCTGAAGCTCTCTAACATTTTCCTGTGACCAAAAAAAGAAAAAAAAGAAAAAGAGGTTGGCCATAATGAAATACTGTGTTCAAAGGGCTCTTTTTATTAAACAGAAAAACCCAATGCTTTAACTCCCTAAGGATGCTACAGAGGTGGCCTTGGGATTTGAACACCAGATTTACTCAGACAATTAGCATATTCCTGTATTAAAGGAGGGAAGCGTGACAGTGTTTTCCAGGATGTCAGTATGTATCATTAAAAGGCATATTTTAATTAGGGATGTGTTAGTTCGTTACACTAAATGGATTAACATTGCTTGTCAAGGCTGGAGATGTGTTTTACATTCAGGTCCACTGGGGAACAAGGTCTCAGTTTAACAAGACATCTTAAGTTGAGATGGCTCTTGTTAGTGGAGACTCGGAAATGGCAGCCAGTTTAATATTAGGAAAATGTGGAGGCTGATGTTTGCGTGAAATCAATTATTGTATTGTGGAAATCTGCATCATGAGTGGCTATCATTTGCAACACCACTGTATTAGCAGTGGAAACTGTTTAATTTTATTGTGCCTTGCAAACATATTCATATCCCCTAAAACTTGTCTAATTATGTCAAATTACACCAAAAAGCTTCAATGCATTTCAATATGATTTCACTGATATTCAAAAGAAGGACAGTAGTTATTTGTAGAGCTTTACATTTGATGTTGCAGGAATATGATTCACAATTTTCTACTTTTCAAACAAATGTAAATCTTAAAATGTGGTTTAAATATGTATTTGGTCACCCTGCACCATCTTTTGGAATATTTCTTCCAGATTTTTACATCTAGACTGAATTTTTTTGCCGAATGTTCTTTGTAGAAATCGCTCACGTCACGATCAATCAAAAATGAATGAAAAGCATCTGTTAACATCTATTTTTTTTTAAAAGTCTTGCATTAGATTTGTTTTTGAATTCAATTAGGAACTTTGACTGGGCCATTCTAACTCTGGACCTCCATAGCTTCTATATCCAGGGTTGATGAACCAGTCACAAGTCTTTATGCACTCTAACAGTGTTTTGTCGAAGATAATTTTGTATCTAGTTCCATTCATCCTCCAACCATTTATTACTATCTTCATACCCCACTTGAAGAAAGGCATCCCCACAGCATGCTCCTGTCACCACCATGCTTCACAGTGGGGACAGATGTGGCTGACATGATGTGCAGTTTGTTTTCCCCCATACAACATCTTGCATGTAGACCAAAAAAATTAAAGCTTGATTTATGTGACTTGCAGTGTGCTGTGTGTTTCAAACTGTAAACATTACTTCTGCCTTTTTGCCACTCCTTCATTAAGTTGTATTAGAAGATAAATATATATATATTTTTTTTTACCAAATGAACTAGTTATATTCGAATCACATGGTTGAAATAGATATATTGCCCTATAAATACCCCTTGTCACTCTATCACCTGTTATCCCAATAAAACAAACAAATGAAGATTGCGGTTATAACATGATGGAGTGTGAGAAAGTCCTAGGAGTATGAATACTCAATAGTATGTAATATGAGTGAAAATGCACATTACGTCATGATGCTCCAGTCTTTTAAAGTTTTTGAGAAGAGACTTAAAAGCAAGAAGCTCGACTGTGCACTTTCTGATGATGCAGCGAGTACAGGTTCTGCATGACCGTTTGGATCAAAGAGTGGTTATCTCCCGTATTGAGCTGTTCTCACCTCTGTCTTCTCTCATTATGGTTTGGACAACAAGAATTTCCCTCCCATTAATCAGAACCTGATCCCCAGGTCAGCCATCACAGATCTCCTAACAAGCCAAAATGCAAAAAGAAGTGTGGAAACAAAGAAAAAAAAAGAAAGAATAAAAAACAAGACAAGCATCTCTTGAATGTCATAGATGCCGGAGAATTGATTTCTTCCCTGTTAGTGGGGAAAATGGGTGAAGTACTACTGCTTAGCCAGAGGTTCTACTAAATTAGATTCACTTTGTGTGTTCAGTCAGCAGTCAGTCAGCAAAGTCAACTTGAACTGGGGGTGAAGTAAGCACACATTCATATTAATTGGCTTTTTTTTTTCTGCTGTGAATGAAATAATCCTCCAACCTCACCGTCCTGGACAGCTCTGCATACATTCAGACAAGTTGTTTTAATCCATGTATGAGTAACACTTTGTGTTGGAGAGCGTGCTCACCGAGAGCCCTATAAAAGCACGGCGAAGGAATTTGTGCCCTTTAGGATGGTTGTTACGAGGCGAACGCTGCAGCTGTGTTTTCGCAGACACCTGCAGGGATTATGGCCAAGAGGATTTGTGGGGGGAAAAAAAGAAGTTTCTTGAATTCCTGACAAGCACTGTGAAGTTTTAAATAAAAGATTAAATTAATTCTGACACTTTCCAATGTAAACATAATGACATTATGCCAAACCGAAACTGCTTTAAATCCTGTTAAAAGAGAAAATGTCTGTAAGCAGAACTTTAAAATAGCTTTCTGTGCTTTGCCACATTCCAGTTTAGGCGTAATGTCCTGCCCTACTTTGCCAGTTCTTGATTAAAATGTTGACTTTTTGCAGGGTAATAACGTGATTAATGTAATTGAATGTAAAAGGGCGTAGCTCAGCAGCACTGCTGATCACTGGAGATGGATTAGGAGAGAAGGCTTTCAAATTGAATACAGTTCTCCCTCCTCAGCTTGTTAATTGTGCCGTTTACCTCTACCTGAGTCAGTGACCACTGCTATTTAGTCTCTCTAATGATGATGCACAGTCGGACCCAACCACAGATAATTAAAAAAAGCCTTCCCTGCACCCAACACCCCCCCCCCCCCGCCATCTCTCCCTGTCTAGAGTTTGGTGTTGCATTGACAAGCTGCACTAAGGCCAGATATTGAGCTGTCTGCTCTGCAGAGCCTTGGCTGCAGGATCTTGTAGCCCTCTTACTGCTGCTATGTTGTGTGCTATCAAGAAAGAAACCGCCACACAGATTCTATTTGGCTGTTTGGAAACTCAAAATGTTCACTCACTTTTATTTGAACAATTTTTTTTTCTTTTTCCGCCAACAATACAACTTTCAAACTTTCAATAGGTGCGATACCTTTTGAAAAATGTAATTCATAGTTATAAAAATTTTAACTGTGTATGTCTGGCATAATTTTAGACAGAGCTGATGAAATGAATATCAAGCAGCGGTGTGCAACATGATATACGCAAGCATGATCTGCTCCTTCAAACATGAAGTCCACTAAAGAAAGTGACATGAAACGCCCGCACCCACAAGAAACTAACACCAGCGTTGTGTGAAGTGCGATGCTACAGAAGCAGGTGAAGTCCAGGAGAAGCCATGATGTAAAAGCTCAGAGGAAGAGAGAGCTTTTAGTGTTGATGCTTCCAAATTATGGAACGATTTTCTACTAGTAGGATCATAGAAAAGCTGGTTGCTGCTCATTCAGAGCTGCTTTACTGCATGTATGATTGTCCTAAATGTCATTTACTTTAAGCATTCTTTCTAGATTTTTATTGAAATTTAGCTAATTTGGGCATAAATATCTTATTGAAGTGATGGTTTAAAAGGCTGTGTTTTTTCTAGCAATAATTCAAAAGTAACATATTGGGTTTTTGGAGGGGATTAAAACAATCTTTAAAGATGACTTGATTTCAGTATATTTATACATTTATTTAACTGCCAGTGATGTTTTTTTTGTATCTCAACGTGGTTCAATAAATTAAGGGTCAGAAATAAAACTAGTTTGGACAATAAGCATTTTTTCACCTTTTTTCTTATATTTGTTTTTGTAAAAGACAAAGTTGTTCTTATTGATGCAAATAATTGAGTTTTATTTTCAAGATAGTATTTTGCTTTTTTTATATAAGACATAAAATGTCTTTTATATGACTAAAACATCATTGCATCTTTATGCATTCGTCTTCTATGTCAGGGAGAGCATTCATTTCTTTAAATTTCCGTCTCTTTCAGGTTATTAAATTTGAATTCTTTATTCCAAATTGACCCTTCTGAAACAGCCTCAGCCTAAAGAGCATTTTAACAGGTTTGAGAAGAGGAAAACCTGTGAATTACACAGCTTGCCGTCTCGAGTAAGCTGAAATAATTAGGGAAGAGAAATCTTTGGCTTGTGCAAACTTTCTTCCACCGCTGCAGAACAAAATAATAAAGAGAATGTGTGTGAGACAAAGGAACAGGAGACCCCCGTGGAGCCTGGGTCTCTGCTTCCTGTCATGAGTATTCCTGCGGGGTTTCACATGACAAAACGCAGAAAGTTGTTTTGTCCCCATGCCTGTCACCATCCACCCTCATAACCGCAGCTGTGTGTAGGGGTGCACATATGTGTGAGTGTGTGTGTGATTGCGTGTGCACGTGTGTGTTTGTGACTGTGCTTTTTTTTTTAAGTTTTTTTTTTTTTTTTTAGTGCAGGCATGTTGTCTTGCTGTCTTCCCTGTCAGTGAATAGCCTGGCACCTGCTCTCATGTTCCTAATTAGTGTAATTTATTTAATTATATTTTACTGCACATATCTTCTCTTTTTAAATACATTTTCTTCACATACGTTTCTCCCCAAAATAGCTCTAAGGGAGGAGACAGAGCTGCAGAAAAGAGAGGCTTTAGGCAGCTTGGTTGTCATCCTCTCAGAACATACGCGTTGTAACTTTTTCTCCGGTAAAATTAGACACCAAACTAGAGTTTTTTTTTTCCTCCTAAGATAACCTGACAACCAGCTGACTCACAGGCAGAATCTCGCCAGTAAGCTGCAGGAAAACAAGTCAGGTTTCAAGGCTGGTGAGTAAACAGAAATCAGAAAAGCACTTTAACTGTGACAGTTGGCCTAAGCACCTCTTTCTTCTCTGTTAGCTCTTCTGTTCCATTTGTCAGGTTCACTTGGCCTGTACGCCACTGTTATCTATTAGGTGTGTTTTCACTGCTCTTAGCACTACAGTAAAGCACCAAGCGGAGGCAAAGCAAGGCTGAAGGAGAAAGGTATGGAGTTGAAGAGCTATGAGAGTCAGCTGAGGCATTGAGCAAAAGTCTTGAGTCATTTTTTGATGCTTGATAAATAGCTGAGGCTTTTTTTGAAGTGCTAGAAAAAAAATTTAACTGATTTTGTCTATATTTTGTCTCCTTTTAATTTGTTCCTGGACAATTATCAAAGAAATAATAAATAGTTACACAAATAAGTCTACATTGGAGTATAGAGTTGAAATACGTTGTGTTTATTTTATGCTGATATAACCCCCATAAACTATGCTGATCTGTTTGTATGTTTAATGTGTTTGTGTGTTAGTTCTTAGAATGTCCTGTAGAGGGCACTAGACCCATATTTCTCCTGTGTCGGTACGAGAAGAAGAGTAAAGAAGAGGGAAGAAGAAGAAGAAGAAATGGCAGACTAAGCACATTTCAGCAGAAGTAGAGAAGTTACTACGCATAAGTGCTGCTGTGATATGAAAGAAATCTGTTTATTTTGAACTGGATAATGTACATTCAGTTCTGAGATTTCTCCGGTGAGTCTGTTGTTTTATTTTCAGCTGCTTACTTACGCAGAATGGCTACCTAGCTGGAGCTAACGTTGCTCAGTGTTTTTCGAACTGGAAAAAAACCCAACCGGAGTAAAAGTGTCGCTCTGTAAGCAGCATATCTCTGTGAAATGAGACTGTTTATGGTGAAGTGATGTTTATTAAGTAATTTATTTATTACTAAGCGTTTTTGGTTGATTTTAAACGCTAATTTGATTTTCACTGATTAGTAATTGAAAGATTTCTATGATTTCCGTAAACCTGCATGATCGGTTAACGCTCTGCATGCAGGTTGGTTTTTTTGGACGACCGATACCTGAACGAACCAGTGGTTCCAGAACCAGGAGGGTCCCGCCGCCATCTTAGTGACTCGGACTGAAGCCTGGAAAGACGGAGGGCCTGGTGCTGCTGGATGTTTTGCGTGAACAACAGATAAGCTTATTGGACAAAAAGGGGGGCCCCCAAATCTTTTTTTTTTATTCCACAAACTATTTGTTCATAAACATTTTCGTAACGGACAACTTATGTGCACATTGACTGAACTGATTGACTGAACTGTTATATTGAAGGACTAACTGGAATATGTAATTTCTTTTGTTGAAATACTGTTTAAAAAAAACTACCCTCAATTTTCTATATATTAATTTGATATTTTTATATAAGGGTGGACAATTTAAGTTTTATACCTTAATTTTATTAACGTAATTGGTGTTACCTGGATTATTATTTTTTTTGTGGGGAAAGAAAAATAAACTAGAGTTGTTAAAACTTTTATGCTTATCATCCTCCTGTGTGACCCTAGAACAAAAGTAACTTTCCTACTGAATTTATTGCTAATTAAATTAAGTAGTGGTTACACTATGTTTATTTTTTTTCCAGGTGTTGTTTTCAGAAATAGTTGCTGTTATTTTGGTATTCTGGTTGCTGATGTTCACTCTGTTGTCTTGATTTTTCCTGCTACATCTGTTCCTGAGTTGCTTTGTATCTGTTGGCCATGTCATTCTGTTTAGCTATAGTTTATCTGATCCTTCCTGTGTTTTGCCATTTTCCACTCAGCTCATGAGTTTCACAGCTGTTCCACATTCAATCAGTCTTACCTGTTCCCACTGCAATAATCATCTTCCCAGCACTTAAGTTGACCTGTTCTCCACTACCTGCTGGCCTCTCCTGTGTACTTTCATATCTAATGTGTTTTTCCTTAATTTCTCCTTTCTGATTTTTTTCTAATTTATGTTTGCTTCTCGTTAAATCATTGATCCATATCATTTTTGCCCTTTGTCAAGAACACAATATCTGACATATTGAGGAACTTTATAACTGGCATCTTGCCACAAAGACACAAAAGCTGTTCCAAAACATTCAGCTGAATGAAAAACCTCAAACATGGCACAGTTTCAGTTGTTAGACACAAGGCTGTGTTTTTGCACCAAGAAGGCCATTTTACTTAAAAAGTTGCTGTACAGTAGATTATTTTTATCTATTGAACAGGGTGACACCAGCAGACATGGATGGTTGTTAGACCTAAAATTAAATGTTCCGAGTTGTTTTAATCCCTCCTCTCCCCGTTTGTTGAAAAAAAAAGTACTTCAAAAATACCTTAATCACTGTGAATAGTTTTCTTATGCAATATTTTTTCTTTTTCTTTCACTTGTTCAAATTTGGAGCTTTTAGTTAATGTACAATGCTCCTAGGTGGACTAGGTCATAAAAATCAGCAAAAAAACATCAAAAGCAACACAACAAACTTTAAAAAGATCATAGAAAACTATCAATCAACTTTTCTTTCAAAGATCACAACCATGTGAACAAAAGTAATAAAGAAAATGTTGTTTTAAACATTTTCCAGAGTATTACATTCCTTATAAATACACATTCTGATCATTTTGTAGCAAGAAACATCCTTCTGTAATTGCTAGGATGCAATACCTTGGAAAAGTCTTCTTACCTCTTGAACTTCTCACTTTGTCGTGTTAAAATCTCAATTTTGATGGGTTTTATTGAAATGTTTTAAAATCAGAGTCAACATTTTGCAGAACCACCACGTCTTACCAACCCCCAAAGACTCACATGTCTGCATATCTAAAAACAAATTTCTTTTCTAGTCCTTCTTTTCAAATTACCTGTAGATTGAGAGGATATGTACACTAACATTTACAGTATATTGTTGTATATAACAAATAATAAATATAGCATTTAACACCAATAGTCACTCCTAACCTTCCTAAACCCAATGTTAAGTAGCATGGAGGTGTGATAATCCCCCCCAAACTATGGGGTGAAACTAAAATGGAGGTTTACAAAGTACATAAGCCCATAAAGAGCAACAGTGGAAACAGTGTTGAATTTCACTTCTTAACGTCAAAGAAGAGTAACAATCCATCGCAGGCAGCCTCCCAGCTGACCCTCGTCCCATGTTTTCCACTGGAGGATCCCAAGCTTAAAGAAAAGACGCAGTAAATAATTCAGGGTTGTGATGAACACCACGCAGCTCAGCCACAAAAGATTCTGTCAAACCTTTGGCAACGACAGTGCTGCGGCGGCCCGATAGTGTTTCTGAATGTAGCTCGCTGTACATCGACCATATGGACCCAATAATCACCAGTGGGATGAATCAGCAGATTTTTGATCTAGAGCCCAAAATCACACTACACCTTAATTAGTTGGTGCTGACATCGCCCTTCAGAGGACTAATTTGTCACCGCCGATAAAACAAATTCTAGCAAGCATCTTCTTTTGAGGAAACAAAGGTTTCACTCAGAATCTTGCCACATTTCAGCCGTCAGTTATGGTGAAGTAAATGTGAGTTTGTCGTGATTAATGTATTCTGCCCATCATGAAATTATTTGGAGCTGTTGTTCATGCAGCTCCTTGTAAGGTGTAAATAATTGCTGCCCTCCTTGGGAGGTTTAACCACCATGAAGCAGCAAGTTGAAAAGGTCAGACGTGTTCAGCACGCCAGATCTAAAGTGGTTTATTAGCATCCCAACGACATATTCAGGAGATCGCCTGAGACATAATTACCTGGATAAGGTACAGATGAATACTGTATTTGGGGGAGAAGGCAAGGTTGGTTGGATATTGGCTTTGTCTCCATTAACCTGGAGCACGGTGTTAAAGGATCTGTTTGTGGAGAGAAAATGACAGGGACTCGGGCTGATGAGGCTGGACGGAGACAGTTAAAGGCCCCTCGCTGCATGGGATAATTAATAAATAAAATACCAGGGGAGCCCCTGCCATGCCTTCGTCTATGACAGGGGCTGTCTCCAGTGCGCTAAAGCATTAAATGACCAATTTCTGTCAGACTAACTTCCACCACGCTCCCTCTCCCTCTCTCTTACGCTTGCCCTCTTGTCTCCACCATGCTCTCTCCCCCCCACCATTCCCTCCCTCGCTTCCTCGTTTTTTTCTGAAGTGGGTCTACTTTGCTCTCTTTGCACTGAGTTTTTCAGCGACTGATGGCTCTAGTTCATTTCTGCTGAATTAATTGGTCCCTGAATGAATTCTGTTGACAGGGCAATTCATCATGTGTTTGGCCTGACAGTGACTGGGTGCTGGGTGGGGTGGTGGAGGAGGCTGGAGACGGAGGAGCGTGTGTGTTAGTATGTGCCGGGGTGTACAGGGGTGGGTTTGGAGGAGTGGGGGTGTAGTTGGGACAGTTTGGGGGAGCCAGTCAGAGGTTGTGGGGGTTGTCTGCTCTGAGCTTCCTCTTCTTCATTCCATGTCGCTTCTTCATTTTCATCTGTCTTGAGATGCGAACGTATCGGTGCTTATGCTGAACTGTCTTCCCAAAACAGTCAGGAATGAAACAAATCATCTCCCCTCCACAGGATGAGCATCTGCCAGACAGAATGCTTTCTCTCAGCTTGAAGAGGGCAAGCAGGTCAGGGCTACCCTGTTGTACGTATATTGGCCTGTTGTTGCACAGCCACACACTTCAACCTTAAGTCCCTCCTTGCCACTTTACATGCACACACCAACACAAGCCTGCCACCTCAGAGCTCTTCACCCGTTCCTGAGAGTGACATAATCAGGTATCAGGGCATATTTAGTGGTTAATTACACTATGTGTTACTCAGTGGCCACTCAAAACGATAATTTAGCTCCTAGATGGGAAATTGCTCTGCACTGCTGACTGATCTAACAGGGACGGGAATGGTATAATAGCACATAGTTGGCAGATGAGGCCCGGGTTGAGAAAAGCAGCAACAGCTCTTGGAGTGCTCATTATTCTAATTGTGAACCACGCCGAAGCGCAGAATGCACATGGAGTCTGAGAAGCCTCTGAGCTTGAACGTTGTAGGAGACCTCTTTAGACTGTGTTGAGTCAATCAATGCTCACTCATTACAAACATCACAAAGTCATGTTCCTGTCGCCTGGATGGTCTCACCCGCCAACTGGGAAAATAAGCTCATAATCAGGCTTGGACTCTGGTTCTTCCTCTGTTTAATGGAATGATGAGATTTTTTTTTTCAGATAAGCATTCTCACAACCTAGCATATTGGGTTTATTTTTTTAGCTCTTTTAGAGACATGCTGTGAAATCCACCGTTGATTTGCTGGCTTTTAGTTTGAGTGGCTCTGACTGGTTGGAGACTTAAAAATCTATAATTTTTCCATTAAGTGAATGCCCCATACATAAGTGCTACAAATGCTCTTGGTTGGTAGAGTATTCATAGTTAAGAATTTTTATTATCAGTTAGGTGTTAAAAAATGAAGCAAACAGATGGAAGAAGTTGTTTCAGAGAACCTGTATTACCTATGACATGTCTGTGGTTCGCTCAGGCTGCCAGAGAGCGAGAGAGAGGAAGACTTTGAGCATATAATGGAAAAACAAAACATAAAATTGCTCTGTTTGTTTTGGGACTACTGGGCGTTTTTCAGAAGGTTGTGTTTAATGTGTTGTGTAGAATGGAACACATTCTTATATTAAAAGCAATCCAAGATGCTAAACTCTTATCATTTTGTCTTCATTTGAAAATATTAGTAAAACACTGTCTTGCAGCAACTGCTCCACAAAGAGTGGCATGATTTTGTCTTTACAAAATTAATGTTTGCTCACAGCACAAACAATTTTTAATTTGGGTCTTATTGCTATTGGAATTGGCTATGGTCATGTTTGGCAGCTAAAACAAAACAAAAAAAGAGAACGGAAATCTACAACAAAACACTAATCGTCTCTAAACTCCTTGCATCTTTATACAGAAGCAAAATCCAGAGTAACTGCTCCAGGGAAGCTTTCACATCTTATACACTCTCTTTACATAAATGACAAGACGCATACATCTTTTTGATTTAAAGATGCAACGCTGGATTAATGCAGTGCTTTGTCTCCCTAACACAAATTCATTTGGGATTAACAGAGTTAACGAAGACAGCGTTGTGAACAGCGCTGCTCCCATGCAGCCACTAATTAAAGCTGCTTCTAATGAGGGCTCGTTGATTGACACGGGAGGGCTGGCCTCTCCCCTCACTTGCATCAACTATGACAACCACATGATGAGGCTGATGACAGGCTCCCATGCAGGCGGATGACAGGACGTCACAGCCAGACCACCGGCGGTCCTTGTCTCTGAACGGTACTGTATGACAACACCAGACTCATCAAGTCTTGCACTGTATAAGTTTAAGCAAAGAATGATTGTTGTACTGAAATCTGAAGCCTGGGTGTAAGTGAGATCTTCAGCTAACCAATGTCTGAAGAATTTGGTGAAGGACATAAAGGAGTGACATGTAAAGGTATCTGTAGAAGTTCCATCTTTCGCACAGTCAGATATTTGACCAACTTTGCATTTGGTCTTACTCTGAAAAAGAGGTGGTGGGAGGCTTTCCCCTGCTTTCAAAAATAAAATCTGGTTTGGGAAACTTTCTGGAACAAATAGTTTCTTACAATATTCCTAGAACATTTTGATCCTCAGTCGAATGTGATTTTACCAAATGCCTAAAAAATTCAAAGAATATGAAGAATTGATTTGTGAATGGAAAGTTTAAAATGTGGAATGCATTTGCCACATTGAGCCCATGCATGCAATTAGGTCTCAGCCACTCTAACAAATTAATAAGCTCTGATCAAAACCACTAACCTGAAGTCCTGGCACTATGTTTCAGTCATCGTGCTGTTAGAAGGTATATCTCAATTTACATTAAAACATGTTTAATAAAATTGGCTTTGTGAACTGCTGTTGAGCTGGATGTCAAGATCCTGACCTGGAGATTAAGAAATTACCAAACCAGAGAACGATTCCTATGCAGCATGGATTTACCTCATGTCTGAAAGTTGACTTTGCTCATAGTTTTAAGGCAGCTTTGAAACTTTTCTCTCCAAGTTAAATGATTTATAATTAATATGGACTCAATTCATTCATTAGCAAATGAGGGGTTCACCCACACAGGAGCCTATAAACTGGACTGTGCTCAGGTTAGTGGCATTCCCTTTTTGCTGTATGCCAGTAAAGGTTGTCTCCACCCAAATTTGTAAATACAGTAAATCTAAAGCCAAATGGGATTATATATAACACGTGTGTTGGCGTGTGGGGGTGTGTTTGCTACATATAGGGTCATGTGAATATACAGACAAACTTACATGTAAATGTACCTGGCATGACAGAGACACACTTGCGTAAATGTATAAGTTCATCCTCTAATAGGATGCATGGTTACTTCATAAAATTTTAATGTTGTGTATTTTGAAATGGAATTCGACAACTAGTCTGAATTGTTGCATATAGTCTGTTTCTTATATAATGCACTTTATCTTAATATTGTCTTCCCTGAGTTAAGTTTTTAATCTTTTTATTAATCTTAGGTGATTCAGTCTGCACCATATGGCAGGGTAGCAAACACTGGATATCAGCTTTGACTGTAATTGGGCACATTCATATTTGCGTTTATCAAAATGTTCATTAATGCACAATATCTCCCTTCAGCAAATAAAAAAAAAAGTTACTAAGTTAGTAAAGTTACAAAGTTTGATCCAGTTTAGGAAGATTTAATGTTTAAAGCAGTCTTCAATCCAGCCGATTGATGTCTGAAGCATTTATATTTTCAGCTCTTTCCCCAAGACTGTTTCCACCTGCTAGCTGCGGCATATTTTTGCTGTATAAATTATCAGTGACAGACATGAATCACACCAGAGAGGCCAAGCTGTGGGGCATCAGTGGGCCAGGCTGACAATGAGGGTGAAGTGTTTGAGTAAGTCTTGCGCGTGGCCCCGTTGGCCCCATGGCAGGGGCCTCTCTGTGTCGGTTTGAGAAGCCCCAAGGATGACAGGTGCTTTTCGTAATGCCTAACTGATGAGAGCCAATCAGTACGCCGCCTTCTGCCTGGTGTGTGTGTGTTTCCTCTGCTGTTGTTGTCATCTGGACCTGCTAAAGTAAAGATGAGCTTGACTGACAGATGCATCCGGGTTCACAGTTTATTGGTTTCTCAGAGAGAGCCAGATATGCCAATTTAGACAGGGTAGTGACAAAAAAGTTCCCATCTAAATGGAATAATTTTACCACTGGGAATTCTCAGCTGGGGGAAGAGGAAATGCATGTGGGGGTGTGCCGGCGTGTGTGTGTGTGTGTGTTTTATCTTTTAACAAGCCCTGAATGACAAAACATAGGACAGTTAGGGGCTGACAGAAACAACAGCTTTTGATGCTTCACGGGGGATCCATGAAATAAACAATAGGCAGAGGAAAGCAGAGAAATTGAATTACAACTGACTGCATTTGTGCGTTTCAGAATGAGAGTGCGGCCGGAGCGGCGGCGGCGGCAGCAGCAGCAGCAGCGGGCTATGGCGAGATGAAACCAATGCATCATTAAATAGACTGGAAGTCAGAATGCTCTCCTGCCTTCCCAACTATCCTGCTTCTTTGTTTAGCTCTGTTCTGTCAGCCCATATTCACACCGACGTCCATAAAACTGTTGTTCTTTTTACGATTGACACGGGCTAATTAAACAGTAATCATCATTCACATTGTTTCTTCTTACTGCCTCACAAAAAATACACTTCAACATCATGCCATGAAACTTTGTGTATTTCATATTTTAGAGTAATAATCTATAAGTGCATTGTAGTCCTGACTGTTCATAAAACCAAACGTCAATAAGCCCTCAGGAGAGACTCTCCCACACCCCAGACCCGCTTCAACCTTGATTCTTGAATCACTTCTTATGGGGTTAATAATGAGCACACATCAAGTCAACAATGGACATATAAAAGAATTTATTTCTCATGTGCACAAAAAAAAAAAAAGAATTGGAACAGAACTGAAAAGGAACAATGATTGAGGCCATGAGGCTTTCCTTATAGATTTTTATCAGATCCTTTTAATGTCCGTGACACTTGTCCTGTATCATCTTTTACAGCAGCGGGTGACCCGGTCCAGCAGAGGTCCTCCACGTCCGGGAGGAAAGACCACGTTGTTACATTTTCAGATATGCAAATCCCAAGTGCAATTTGTGGAAGATTGCTTTCAGATTGAGTGGTGTTCTCTTCTTTCCTGGTTCTCTTCCTGACAGCAGGTTTTAGCTTGGTTGCCCATTGTTAATCATAGAACAGAGGGATGGTGGACAGTTTTGTGTCTGAGGATTCCGTGTTTCTGCACAAGGAGATGATTACATCTACAAACAGTAAACAGGATGACATCTTTGATTGTTACCCAGGACTTCTTCGTGAAAGGGAAGTGAAAACAACTAAAGGAAAAAAATTAATTCTCACCACGAGTTGTTTGAATCCTTTAGTTAACCTTTGTACTGTTCTCCATGGGGACCGGTTATTTTGAGCCCGACAACAAAACAGCGACAGAAAGCCATTCAACTCATTGCATAGTGACATAAAACACCATCATGACAACAAATCAAAAAGGAAAAAAAAAATAAAAAAAGCAAAAACGACAAAAGACAACCTATGTGGATGTTAGCATCTGAAACCTGCCACTGCTATATAGCCATAGGTTATACTTTCCTCAGAGCAGAACATCACACTGAGACACAAATGTAATGCACGTTTTTCTTTTTTTCTTCTTTTTTTTCATGAGATTCAGTGTGTTTATCTACAAAGGGAGCTGGTACATTAGTACGATACTGCAGCGGTGTTTCTGTATGATGTTATATATTTACAGAGACAAATTGTCTTCACATTATTCACACATCTTTCTAAAAAGCAGCACTTAGTTTGCAGCTGTTGGAATATTAAGCCACTGGATTTCACCTTCCTCGCATGGATCATGTCGTTCACCTGTCTCGGCGTACATGTTGAGTCTTGACTCATTTATAAGATAATACTGAAATATTAAACTTACTGTAAATAAAATATTAAATATCAAACTAAGTCTTTGGCAAATGTGGTAGGAGGAGTAGATTCACAGAATATTTCCCCCCAAAACAAACAGTCAAACAAAAACAAATGCTCAATTTCAGTCTCTGTGAAGAGGAAAATATATGACTTCTACTAAATAGGTGTAAGTTAAGGTTGACAAAACAAGCTTGTAAGGCAATTATTGAAGCTAATTTATGGTTATTCTTGTCACAACTGCATCATCTTTCTAAGCTTTGGGGGCATCTTGTGGTTTTACTTATGCAACTGAATCAAGAGGCTTCATTTAGTCAAAGAGATCCAGGATGAATTGTTTGTGTTTAACTTAGCTGTTAAACTGAGATTTTTAGGTAACTGTTCCTCAAAAAGACGATAAAAAAAACCCAATTAAATGGAGTTGTTAGTGCAAAAAAGAGCAAAGGAACATGACAGGAAACAAAAAAAAAAACCAATCCAGAAAATCTTTGATAAGTTTGTTTACATAAAAACTTTGACAGAAAAATCCCTCACATTGTTGAAGTATTTAAAATCCTGACATGACCCTTATAAATTCATGGTCACCACACTTTTTTTTTATACTTTGCAAAATAATTTACATTTTTACATCTGATTGTTTGCCACAGGTGCGACGTTGCTCTGGGAACCAAGGATCGGTAAACATCGAAGGACGTGCTGATAGCTCAGGATGGGCAGGAGAAGAAGGACGACCGAAGGAATTATGTCAAAGCACCAGAAAAAAAAAAGGTTTGTTTTACTTTAAATGTGGAGAACCCATCTCTTTTAGGTGTGAAAAGCAGGCCCGCAACACTGGTGTAAGTTGCTACATTATCAATCTGTGGGACCACCATCAATCACTCCTGGACATGTCTCTTGAGAGCAGACAAAAAATACTGCAGTTTATTACATAAAGAAGTGTGAGGATTCATGAATAAAATAACAACAACAGCAACGAAAAGACAAAAGAAAAAAATTTATAAATCCCACAAACATTTTTCCACATGGTATTCTTCACACAGTTTTTTTCTTCAGTTTATATTTTATAATATATATATTTATAGATTCTGTTGAAGTCATTCTGGAAATGTTCAAGCCTGTGAGGAATTTACAGGCTCCAAACTCCTTCGGGACCCCTCTCCCCACCCCTAGCTCTGACCCAAAATGCGTAAAAGCTAGAGCTGGGTGCGCCGGCTCCAGCCTCGTTCATCCTTCGTCTTTATCGCATAAGATGAAGAGGTCCCAGTGTTTCTCAGACAGGAACAACGTGGAGGTTGAAGCTCCGGCCCTGCAGGTTGAGCTGGTCTCCGGGGTGACTAGTGGCGGTCATAGGCAGTGGCAGCAGCGGGAGGCGCGGAGCCACGGGATGCGGCACTATAATAATAAGGGGAACCTGAAAGTTAACAGAAGAACGAGCCGTTGGAAACCGTTGGAAACATTATGCAGGACAACTTTCTCGTAAAGGAAAAGTCACAGCTTCCGGTGATTTTAGTCGTTTATCAAAGAGCATAAAACACATTTAAATTTGATCAGTTACAGTGCCTTGCCTTGTACCTTGTCCCTGTTTCTTTTTTATTTTTTACATTTTGTCCCATTACAGTGTACATTAATACAATTTGTGAAATGAAAGATATTTATTTATCAGTTTTTTTGTAAATCACAAGTATTTACAAATAAATGACAGAAAAGTATCCTAAACATTATTCAACCCCACTGTTGCAAATACAGTTGAAAGTCTTTTGGGTTAGGACTCTACTTTGCACACCTGGGGAATAAAACCTCTTCAAATTTTCATTTGCAAATGGTTTTAGATTGCTTTAAAAGTCTTGCCACTAATTTTGATTTAGATTTAAGTCTACTCTAGACTTTGACTAGGCTTCTCGAACATATGAATATGATTTTGTATGTTTATAATTAGTAATGGGATTTGATTAAAATCAAGTTAATTGCAGGGTCTGTAATTTATATTTATATTTGTAATAAATTTTCTATTCAAAAATAATTTTTGCAGCTAAATTATTAAATAAGTAGACATATAAGCTCAACACCAAAGATATTCAGTGTCTGCTTTCCTCTGCCTATTCTTTAAATCAATAAAATATATGTGATTAATTAATGGACATCAAGGCATTAAATTTCCTGGCCCCATTTATTATCTCTCTTCTTCTGGAAGTTTAGCCTCCATCCCAAACTATTGCCTTTTGCAGCCTCCCAGATGTTAACATCAGTAGGTTAACCGTTTTTAGTTTTGCATTATCCATCCTGCCAGCAACTCCACCTTTCCTGGCCTTCCTGTAAAAAGACCAAATCCACAGCATGATGCTGCCATCACTGTGTTTCATTACTGATATAGTGTGTTCAAGATGTTTTGTTCAAGGTGCTTTTTTAGCCTCATGTAACCAAAACTCTTTCTTCCACATGTTTTCTGTTTTCCTTGCCTAGCCTTTTAGTTTAGATGGGTGACCATGTGTTGGCAGGTTTGCATTTGTGCCACACTTTTCAGATTTTTCAGATGATGATTGAACAGTACTTTTTTGTCAATATACCACACTCACTTTTAAAGGTTGAGATATTTTTTTATAACCTTATGAGCTTTAAATTTATCTACAACTTTCTCTCTCACCTGCCTCATATTTTCCTTGATGTTCTTGATGCTGTTTATTCACTGATGTTCTCTAACTAATTTCTGAAGCCTTCATAAAACTGATGGATTTACACTGAAAACGATTTACAGACAGATGGACTCTACTTAATTGTTAAATGACTTTTTTTAACTGACTGGATTTTATTTAGGTTTTCAGATTAAAGAGCCCTGAACATAAATGTGCGTCTTATCATACATGTAAAAAAACAATTATTTGTCAAAAAATAGAAAACCATTTTTATTCTTTTACATTTGGTCATACATTTTTACTAATGTATGTTGGTCTGTGGAATAAAATCCCAATCAACAGGATTTGGGTTCATTATTTTAATGTGGGAAATTGTGTAAAAGTTGAGCGTGTACACGCACTTTAGCAAGGCACAGTAATGAAGACAAAGTCAGTGGCTGTACCTACTCAGTAACGCTGGATTACTGAACCTCCAAGCCTCATTGTAGGTTGTGTATTGGGGATGAGAATAAGGGTTTCCAGAAAAGTCACCCCCTGGTGAGAAAACAGAGACAATCAGTTAGATGAGATAACTGTAAACAGAAAAATATGTGCATTTTGCATTGTACAACTCATGTATGTATTTATCATCCCATCAAGTCACTTCTGTTTTAGCAATCTTCTTTTTAAATTCAATTGTCTCTCCTCTGCCCTTTTTACTATAAATCCAGGATTCTTGTCTGTCTGTTTAAGCACTGATCCTTTTCTCTAGCACATCGTAATACATTCAGGTTCTCTCGCTGTCTGTCATGTCCAGTTCGTAGGGATTTCAGCGTATCCCAGAGTGATGTCCAGGGTTTCCAAGTGTCTCTTCCTTGTAGGACTATAAAGCCTGGCCGTTCCATCAGCAGGCAGCTCCATTGTTTAGGGTCAGTCAGTAAACCGTGCAGAAGCAGAAAAAGTCTACAGATTATGGATATTGAAGGTATTTGTATTTTACTTCTGAAATAAGGAACATAAAATTTTGGCTCAACGTAATCTTTGAAAATTGGTAATGCATACACTCCAGGTTGTACTGTAAAATCTGCAAGACTGTTTTGAGTGCTGCCTCCTGCGGTTTGAGCTGCGTATGTCTTTAAACAACAGAGGCAGTTGTGTCTTCTGCTGTTTGGACTACAGATTTACACACACTGGCAGCTATAGCATCCTCACCGCTGCTCGTGTAACTCGAGCTCGTCCCTGAGAGAGATAGTGATTTAAATATTTACAGGCCCTCTACGCCTCTGTGTTCTGACCCTTAACTGTTTGCTGTGAACCTGAACTACAGGTTAAGTAGAGGGGAAAGAGATACGCTCTGTAGCCCCGCGTGTCCGTGGAGGCGAGGAGAAGAGCACAGGCAGTGTTTATCGACGGGGCTGGTGAGAGCGCGCCGCATGTGGAAACGGCGAGGGTAATGAGCGCTGGGAGCTGGAGTGTAACTGAGAGGAACTGTCCTATCTCACGGCCGCTGATTGTGGTGATCGTCTATCGAGTTCATCTAATGTCCTCATCCACAGACGCTAACCGCACGGTAACCGCAGATTTCTAAAGCTATAACGAGCTCGCTTCAATCCAGGAGCAAAGCTCTGCACTGTTTCTGCTGCCGCTTTTGTATCTTAATGTTTGGCAAACAGGTGTTTACTCCTAAATGACCTCAAGCTCTGAGAGTCTTTGAAAGGAAGGTGCATTGTGCTTGCTAGCAGTACAATTATCAGGATGCCAGAAAATAAATAAATGCTTGACCTACCAGGAACCATGCCTGCAAGTGTGGAGGTGGGGTAGCTGCCTTGTCCTGTGGGGGGGACATGGGGTGGGTAGCCAGGTAAGGTGGTGCTCGCCATTTCTCGACCTGCAGGTACAAATTAAGGTGTTATAACTAGCATGCTTGAATAGAAAAACCAATTAAACAAATTAAATACAGTATTTTTAGTGTAGTATTGAACATTTTAGCTGAACAAAAATTCATTGTATTAGCAAGATTAAGTCTCAATTATTAAAGAATGTAGGCTTTCTTATAGAAATTTAGATTGCATGCACAAAGAAGAATATAATGTATTTAAGTGAAGCACCATTGTGAATAAAACAGGTATT
Source organism: Xiphophorus maculatus (assembly GCF_002775205.1). Classification (NCBI taxonomy): domain Eukaryota; kingdom Metazoa; phylum Chordata; class Actinopteri; order Cyprinodontiformes; family Poeciliidae; genus Xiphophorus; species Xiphophorus maculatus. Next base: position 15,222,936 of record NC_036464.1, on the reverse strand, counting down.
TTTTTTAGATATATATTTTTGCAATGCACACCAACAAACAATAAATGTATAAAGTGAAGTACAGAGGTGGTACCAATAACTGACGTAAAGAAATCTAATTTATTGCTGCAAAATTAAAATAGCTCACAATTCTTTCTGGACACTTATTTGGTTAGGGCTTCTGTAATGTGTCACTCATTTTGTTTGAGTGGCACAACCAAAATGAAGGCCAAGCAGTGGAAATTGTCATCCTCAGCCTCAGAGTGTTATATTCATAAAATCTTTATCCATGAATACAGGAGAGAAAATTACATCAAATGAGTTACAACATGTTATCATTAATTTATTACATCTCTGTCTTCTTTTGAACCCCCTTTTTAAAGGATTTCACTCTTTTCTGGCCTACACCTCGGATGATAACAAGATTACATTTATTGGTAAAATAAATAAATAAATAAATGAAATGGGGCTTGCAGCATTTTAATGTCCTTTCGCCACAAAAGTTGTAGTCGCAAAAAATCTGTCTTCACATATTCAACCCGTTTATTTTTAGTAAACGGGTACTTGAATTCATAAACATACATATTGCGATTCTTAAAAAAAACAAAACAAAACAAAACTGTAAATCTAGATAATTTTTTAATTTGAGTTAAAGTTTAACTTCATCCAAATCAAAACGCATAAATGAAACTCCTTAAGATCGCATGGCTTTTGCTTTGCTCCTGCAGAGCTGCAAAATCATGAAGCTTATTCCAACTCTATTGGAGTAAATTTGTGTAAAACATTTGTATTATAAATAATATACTGCAACATCACATTAGTTATTTAAGCTCAGCAGCTAAAACTGGCAAGAACATTGTACCAGCTAGAACTATCTCTGCACTCTGCTCCATATTCAGACTTTTAATTAACAGTGACAACACCAGGTCTGGGTAAGTAAGGGTGCCTGGGATCCAAGCCAGTCCCAGGCAACAGCTTCTATGCTTTTGCAGTCATCGCCAGCCCTCCACCCTTTTTGCACCTCCCCTGACCCCCCTGACTTTGACTCTGTCACGAGGCTGGATGGACTAGAAGGTCTATTGTTAACCCAAGAGATGAGCAGGAGGTCAGATTTGGAGAGCAGCTTTGCTGAAAGGGGAAGAGCCTAGCTTCTGATAATGAGGGCCGAACAGTCAGTTCAGCTCCTGTATCCACAACAGTAGAGCCAAAAAGCAGCATAGGAAGGTGGCTGTTTTAATTTGGTGCACAACCAAGAATTGCTAAACGGGCAAAAGTGAGCACAGAGAGGTAAATCAGCTGGACATTTTTCGTGTTTTTATTCGGCTATCGGGCCTCATGGGTTAGGCTGTACCTGCTATAAAGGGTTGGCTGGCATACTGGCTGTAGCAGGGACCGTGGGCATGGGGAAGGTAGCTGGGAGTGGAGGCATCTACAGAGAGGCTGGACTGGTGGGGTAAGATGTCAGCTAGAGCAGAATCCCCAACAGAAGAGGGGGTGAAGGGAGCAAAGGATGCCTCATGGGGCTCCCGCTTTACACACATGGAAGGCGGATATGACGGGTGAGAGTCTGGCAGGTGGAAAAAAAAGAAAAAAAAAAGAAAAACTTGATAGGATGCAGACATACATTGCCACACGTTCCGTACTTAAATTTGAGTCAGTCACACATGCAAGATGAGATGGAGGTATGAAAAAACACACAATAAGTATATTTTCTTATAATAGATTTAGACTTTACATATTTCAGGAGTGAGGAATCTTACATGAATACTCAACAGAAAAGCAGCATTTAGTGTCTGATTTGTTCATTTACATAGCTTATGATAATAATCTTATACGCACCCCGAAGTAATTCATCCAACTGAGTGTAAACATACACCAGTGAAATGTTGCAGGAACACATCGTGCCTGATCAATCAAGCTCAAACGCATAAAAAATTTCCCTATGGTTTTGGGAAAACAAACAGCATAATCTCACGGCTGCTCTCTCGCAGCAGAATAAGCAAACAATCAGCTTGCAGGCAGCTCAAAACATCAAGCGTTGATCTAATTCAGCTGATGAGTCCTGGCATCTTTCGGTTTTCATCCGGCTCTGCCTCTTGAACCTGTGCAATCAATGTGAGCTCTGTCTCTCTTCGGTCCCTCCACGCCGTGCAGCAGAGCCCTACTTCTGTTTGCAAGGGCCTGAGATGGCTCTTTCGCCCCTCCCGACACCATGATAGCCTCATTAGCTGCTTCCCCCATTATTGTTGTTTTACAACAGGACTGTGTGTTGCGATTCCTCATTAAGATAAGGGCTGAAGAGGGATTTAACACTGTCAGCTCTCAAAAGCAAATGCACGAGAATACGGCAACACAGATGAGTGCTTTGTAGCAGCTTTTCCGTAACCCTTTCATAGCTCTAAATGTTCACTTGAACAGAAAAAAAAACCAGACAACGAATGACTATAGAATAAGATTCGCTCATTAAAAATGGCTTATTTGATATCAGGTTTAGTCATCTTAGGATTTAATGGATAGACCAAAACTTTGTCACATGCCAAATCCAAGTAGGACGTATAATTTTCAGACATAATGGCAACAACCTGGTGCTTAACTTTGCTCTTCAGTTAATTATACCCACCATGCACTCACAATAAGTCTTCAAAGTTACAACACCTTTCAAAAGTCTTGTTACCCTGCAGGCTGATCGTAGCACAAAACATCCTCAGCTAAAACATACAATAAAATCGCTACACAAGGTTTGTGTCCCAAATTCATGATTGCTCTGAACTTCCTTTATAAAACATAAAAGGTCAGATAGAAAAGTAAGGCAGTGCGAAAATAGAATTTAAAAAAGTCACTCTGACCGCTTTAATGTTTGCTTCTTACACTCTTCGCTGACAAGCTGTACAGATTTTGTTTCAACTACATGTTTCCTACATAAAGACCACTAATGATGCACCGCCTCCAAATCATCACTTTCCGTGTATATAGTCACAGGCTTCCATCTAAAACTACGCAAAATTGACAACTGCTTGAATATTCACAAAAATATATTTACAGAACCACTGACATTTCTAAGATTTCGGTTGTTAAGTTAGTAGTGCACTTTGTTCTTGGCCTCCCCTTGGACTAAACGTCAGCATCAGTCTGTTTTGCCACCTAATCAGGATTCATATTAAAAGAAAATATTGCAGGCATGGTAATAACTACTTACAACGGGGAACAAATTTACAACTAAGTTATGACAATATTATATCTCGGAACTTAAATGAGAAAAGGGAGATGAAATTAAAAGGAATCTTAATGCTGCTTAGCAAATTATCACGTGGAACAGGCAGCTTTCAGACATCCTGGTTAGTGAAGTATTGCATCAGATTGTTGGTGGTTCAGGACGCATTTGTTTGCACTCCATTCGAGACCTCCAGCATTTTCTACAGTTTGCTTCTGTTTTCTGAGCACCTGGGCAACCGTTGTGAAACATTCGGTTGTTACGGAGCGTCAACAACTGATACAAATGCTGCGTTCAAGACCACTGAACTCTGAATCTAATCAGACATGGTGCTGCTTATTGTCCTGGAGACGAGGCAGCACCGGGGGGAAAAAAAGGGAGGCTGTCAAATCCCGGGGCCTGATGATGGAGATGGAAGATAAACTTGGAGTCCATGGGGACCTTTTTCCCTCTGCAAACACATCTCTGCGAGAGGAGAGAATGGTATAGAGTTCTCCAACATCTGTCTCCGCTCGACCACTGATACCACATCTACAGACCCCATCAACCATAGAAATAAACTGTTAGGAAACCTGTATCAATCCTCGGAGAGACGCTTTCAGACACAGCAACAACTAGCTACTCTCAAGTGAGCGTCTTAGTTTTAAATGTACATAGAGGAACTTTGGTGCACATTGTTTGCTAGAGCAAAAAGTTTTCATACCTTTGAGTAAAACTTCCAGTGTGTGAACTCAGCAAACAGCAGTTCACACATGTGCTTTTGCTCACTGTTTATGTGATGATTTATGACTATTTACACCAAGAAGTTGAACGTTGCATCCATTTTTAGTTGAGCATAGACCATTTGCAGAGTCAAATGCCCTCACAGTCCACAGTTTTAACATAATTCATTATCAAATGTGTGCTTAAAGGTTAGCATGAGTATTAAGGGAGGAGGGGGAGGGAAAGAATTAATTTCTAAGCTTGGGGCTGCAGCCGTTAACTGAGCAGCGACGAACCATTTGTCACCAGGCCACACACCAGGCTCCGCAGGTTAGGTAGCTGCGTATTGTTTGCAACTCAGCACAAAAAAAAAGCTGGTGCTGCCAAGTCATAAAAAGGAGCCTCTATTCGTTTGTGTGTGTGTGTGTGCAGCTGAAATGTCCTCTAAAATAAAGCACTCAGCTATTTCAGCTGATTGGGTTTACTGTTTGTCACCCGGTGTGGGTGTGAAGTGGATGCAAAAAAAAAAAAGACAAAAAAAGAAAGATAAAACTACCAGCTTTATTTTTAACATCTGCTGGAGTTCACAGGGGCACGCATTTACACCTCGGCCTCCTGGAAGGCTCTGCTGAGAATGATTATCTAACCCAGCTTGCAGCTCACTAAACTCTCACTAGTTCTATTCCTGTCAACTCAGAAAAAAAGTGTCTTAAAATGTCGTTTGTTCCATGTACTAAACTCTTGAATGGCTTATGAAAAACACAACCACAATCAAACATGGACAGAGAGGGTCGTTCTCCTTTTCAAAGGAACCTTGTTAGAGTGCATTGCGATATCAACTATCACAGTACTAAAATATTTATAACAATGTGGCTTATTTTACTAGTTAAATGAAAATAGGGTGGACAATGAGTTTTTCAACACGATGATAAATGGAAACAGGAAGGTTAATTAGCACAGAAATGATACCAAAAACTTTTTTCTTCATTCTCTAGATCTGGAGAAAATAGAGAAATAGTGCAAAGAGAATCAGAAAAGATCCCTCCATCTGTATGCAGCTTTGTGAAATGTTATGGTAGAAGACTAAGTGTTGTCCTGATGCCCTTGTTCAAAGCATTAAGGCAGCCAAGTATTGTGTCTCTTTGTAAAACCTATTCACCATATATTTTTACTTAGAATAATGCAAAAATAGATTTATTTATTATAAGGCCTTTTGCACATATGTAAAAGACACTGCATTTGAATATTTTATTAATTGGATTAATTTACTAAAGTGCAATGTTTTTTTCATCATTAACTAATATATTGCATATTTTTAATAATCCTCCTAAATTCCATCTCTCCCTCTGTGTGTGTGTGTGTGTGTGCGTGGTTGTGTGTGTTTGCGTGTGCATGCCAACTCTGTGACATTGCTGCCACCGTTCCTCCAAATAAACTGCATCATTTGACCCGTTAGGGTAAACAGAGGACACAAAAGATGGCCGACTTTGCTTTCTCTTTGGGGGCCCCTGGAATGCAAAACTAAGCAGTTCATTAATCATTCATCTTTAATAGATTATGCAAATTCCAGGACATAAAAATCAACAAGATCAATAACGGTATGCATTTTAATTGGAAGCAGAAAACATTTAAGGAATGAATATAATCTCATAGCTCCATCCAGTATGAGAGCATAATTTATTGATAATTGGATTCCAGCCTAAGTGAGGAAGGTAATTTAGCAGTTTCTCAGCCTTGGCATACATTCCTATTTACAGGGTTTGCTAATGGCATAAAAAAAATAATAATATCGCGCACTAACAACCTACACACTGCTTCATGTGTTCCTTTGCGTCATTGAAGTGATAAAGTTTACTGGATATTACTTGTGAGTTTAATTTTGTTTGTGTTCAGAGCTCCCATATACATTTTTTTAATTAAATGGCTGCACTGATGTGTTCTGTCAAATTGCACTTCTTGAAAAGTTTTGCCTTCTCTTACTGCAACCTCTTTCCCTCGGAGACATTGCTTTAGGAGGCCCCAGGCCCCCAGGTGGACTTGAAGGCCACCTGCTATGAGTTTGCTCCCCAGAGCGAGACCGCTTTCATAGGAGGAGCCCTGCATAAAAGACAAAAACACACCTTTCTTCTCCTGAAGCCCAACTTTCCCGGGCAAAGCTACCTCCCACATGTTCAGGAATAAAAAGGGGGTCTTTCTTTTCCCATCACTCCATGCCCAAGACGGGGGCCAGACTAGAGGGATCATATGAGATGGGCGACTGCAGTTTTTCAATCATGCTGTCCTCTTTCCTGACCAGCTCACACACATACACGCCTACACACGCGCGCACCCCCCCCCCCCCCCCCCACACACCCCCTTACACACACACACACACACACACACACACACACACACACACGCTGACTTTGATTCCCACTGCACCACTGTGGGGCTTTTATTAAAACCCTAGCGTATTTAGAGAGTCAGTGTGGCCCTCAGTAAACTTAACCTCTCCTGGGAGAGAGCTTTGACCATCACAATGAAACAATATGTCAATTATCCAGGTGGCTATCAGCCTGGACCGCAGAGCTAAAGAAGTCATACAGCAATACAGATGCTACAAAAATACCTGATTCACTGCACTTACATGCCTGCTGGCTCTCAGAGGAAGGTAAAAGTGAAAACGTGCCATCAGTTTGAAGGAAAAAACCAAATCTTTGCTTTTTGCCATTTTACTTCTGTGGTTGTAGCAAGCTAACCAGCCACAGTCCTATTCTAGCTGCTGTCAGTCAAAGAGATATGATAGTCTTTGATGGCAGTGCGAGGACAGCAGCTGTCTGTCCTGAGAAACACTCACAGTCAATCTGTTAGCAAGCCATTCTAGGCAAACAGCAGCCAGTTAGGAGGCTAGAAGCAGTAATTGTGAAAGACCTGTAGGATCTAATGGGCTCAGGCAGTGAATCCACCTCATTCTGTGCCTCAAAGATGAACACAACATGCTTTACAAAGTGTGTTGAAAGAGATTTTTCACTAAGCAGAATCAAAAAATTTGTCATAAGTATTATAAATTTGTAATTTGTACATTATCTGGAGTGTCTTGCAAAACACCTTCCATAATTTCATTTTACAACCATATAATTGTTTGTTGGAATTTTATGTTATATACCAAGACAAAGTAGTGCCTAAGTATCAAGAGAAAGGAAAATAATTTCCGACTTTCAAAAATATTTGCAAAGTGTCTCTCCATGTTGACAAAGTTTTCTATCTGAGAAGCAAATACTGGCATCTCCTCCTAGGTTACTAATGGGCTCTTGGCCATTTGTTGGGTATATCTTTACACCCCAGGTAGCTAGAGAAATGACAACTTGATATCTGACTTTTATGCCTTGCTGAGGCACCTTAAATCTAGTAGTTTGTTTTTTTATAACAGTGGATGTCACTACAGTAATAATTAGTAGCAAAATTCCTATCACAACTCTCACTATAAAGCTTGGCCTCATAAGTGTTACATTAATAAGCTGCCAGATAAGTTGGAGGGCCATGTCTTAATGGGCCCGTTGTTGTGTAATATTGATATGTCCAACGTTTAGAGTGTTATTATATAACCTAAGCCTTGTTTAGGGTGGTGAGCGTAACGGAAACCCTGTAAATTCTAGACACTAACAGGTACCATAGAATTGCACAAAAATCCGTGAGGGACGGCGGAGTCCCTGCTCGAAATTCCGTGAAAGAGGTGTACGGAGCCTTGTACCAGAAGCCCATTAAAATGCTGTCTACATCGTTTTAAACTGTGTGATTGTGAGCGTGAGTGGGAATAAAAATAGCAATAGGTATTTTGTTCCATACAACACAGTAGGAGTGTAACAGGTAAACCTTCTATGGATGCAAACTCGACTAAAAACCCACCTGTTAAGGATTGTATTTGAAACGTAATCAATTACAAATTTATTGATGGAACCTGACTTAATGTCGTGTTTTGATTGTTGATTCTATGTTGCATTGTGTTTCTGTGTTTGATATGATGTAAAGCACTTTGAAATGCCTTGCTGCTGAAATGTGCTATACAAATAAAATTTGATTTGATTTTGATTTTGGTGGGGCCAGTAGTACAAAATCTTCCTGGAACCAGCGGATTGCCAGTTCTGTCTGTCTCAGTCCTTGGGTAAGACACTTGCCTGCTGGTGGGGGTCAGAGGTCCCAGAGGCGCCACTGCATGGCAGCCTCACTTCTGTCAAACTACCCCAGGGCAACTGTGGCTACAATGTAGCTCTCCACCATCACTGTATAAATGTGTGTGAAAGGGTGAATGCCTGACTACAGTGGAAAGAGCTTTGGGGTCCTCTGGACTAGATAATGGGCTTTACAAGTACAGGTCATTTGCCATGTTTCCCCTTAACAGTCATGACGACACTGGTGTTCTCATGGACCCATTGGATAACATGTAAGCATTTTGTGCATGGCAGTTAAGGAGTTAAACTTCTCCACAGCTTTGACCCTGACCGTTCCAGTGAAATTCTTTGTCTTCATGATTTTGTTTGTTCACTATTTGTTTCCAACAAACTGCTGATGCCCTCACAGGTTGAATTACACACAGGTCATTTATGACTTTTGCTTGGAGTATCACAGTAAAGGGGTTGGCTACAAATGCATGGCAAACCTTTCCCATTTTCTGTTGCATTTTAAAGTGTCATATTCTTTTCGTTTTACAACTATGCAACATTTTGTGTTGGTCAACCACGTTTTATTCCTTATAAAATAATTGGAAATTTTTTCCTAATGTGTCAAAATGCACACAGATTTAAAGAGAATAAACACCTTTTGCAAGGCAAGGAAAAATAAAAAATCCTATGTTTTTTCTATTCCAAAATTTGGGTTGTGAAAGTAAAATCCTCCAAAAAGGGGAAAATAACATTGTGTTCAGCATCTTGGATTCTGCCAATGCTTCTTTACTGTAAATTTCACAGAGCTTTTTTTATACCATGCTTATATATCTTTTTACGTAGGAACTCTGGGAAGTTAGACTGGTCAATGGAGTCAAGGGAGGAGTTTTTAGGGAGGTAAAAGCACACAGAAGACATTGTTCTGCTGTGTTCCTCTCACTGACTGAGTTGACCACCTCAGTGTAAGTGTCTTTCACTGCTGCACCTGCGCGCATTCTTTTAAGGCCCAGTGCAGCATGAATCAGATTGTACCTGTCACAACAGAGTAGCTCTGCGAGACACTGGAAGCGAGGTCGGAGCTGGCACTGGTGGAGAGACTGGGCTTCACATCTTCCAGGCTGGCATTCAGGGACGGGAGGGAGTACTCATTCGCCTGCAGACAAACAAACACACACATGAGCAGGTGGCAATCAAAGACATGCAGCTCACTCTGCCTTCATTTAATTTCACATTCCACCAGATCGGGTCGCGATCTGATTAATATCGCTCATGCACTGCACACAGGCTTATTCTAGATGCCAGACTCGCAGCAGATATCCCAGTTCGGGTGACGTTACAGAGAATATGATTGAGTGACACCTCCTGGTGTAGCTTGGATTCTCTCGCACAGGATATTTCCTGCAAATTCCATGAACATCAGCCCTGCCCGTGCTCCCCTTGCTTCACCGAGACCTGTGATGATGTATGCATGCATTAGGGCTTGTCTGAGAAGATGGCAGAGAGGGAGAGAGGGATGAGAGAAGGATTGGAAGAGGAGTGAAAGGACGGGGTGTCAGCTGGCTCTTTGTGCTCCACTGCAGTCATCCCTGTGACCAGTCAAGGGAGGAGACATTCAGGGCTTTGTTACAGGAGAGACATGTGGTGTTTTTTTTTTCTTTCTTTTTTTTTTTTTTTATCTTTTCTTAAAAAAAAAAAAGGAAAAAAATATGGGGGATGTACAACCTCAAATTCTGCCTTTGTGCCTTACTTTCAGGAAAAACACATGAAAAGCGGATTTTACATTTTTCATTTTAGGTTTTATGATTTTTTGTATGCCTTTTATTTGCTTTCTATTGGAAGCATTTTATCTCAGCTGCCACAAAACCCATCTTTTGCATTTTGCAAATCTCATTATGTCTCAGTGCTGTGATAGACACCTTGGTGTGATCATATAATCTCTTGTTTTGTACCCCTTAATCTCTGGTGAAGACTCTGTTTGCAGTTGCAATGAATCCTGTTTGTTAATGAGATGACATTTCCTGACCCAGTTCTTCTGTGAAAGGATAAGAGTCTGCGAGTGTTTGTGTCAGAGAGTGTGTGTGCATCCGTTTGTCTCAAAGGGTTGGGTTTGGGCCTGGGTGGGGGCGTATGGGGTCCCAGAGGAGCAAGCTGGTGACCCCAGTCTTGTCTGCCTCTATCCCAGATAAACTCTAATTGTCTGCTTACAACTGTTCCCTGGCACTAGGCTGGATGTTCCTCTCTGTCCCGTTGGGCCTCAGCCGCACAAGAGCCATTTTGTCATGCAGATGGGATGTGGGTAGGGGCTGGGCAGAGGGCGAGTGGCGAGCGCAGAGGGGCCTGAATGACCTGACCACATGGCTGCCAGAAGTGTGGGAGGGATGAGGCCTATTCAGCCTGGCCTCTTCAAAATGGCTTTTTAATGCCCTGACGCAGACACCAGACAAGCCCCTAATAGCCTAATATCCCACCTTTTCACCAGTTTAAGAAAAGGAGGGGGTGTTGGAAACAGGCAGAAAAAGGAGGTGCACGGAGAGAGTGGAAAACAGGCTGATTAATATTACATTAAATTAAAACTGATTTTTCTGGACCATTCTGACGCCGTTTTTCACCCCCTTCCCTCAGCCCCCCTCTCGCCTTTTTAATACCTTCTCCTCCACTCTTTGTGATTGCAAGTCATTTCCAATTCGTTTTGGTATTGATCTTGCCGTAGAAATCACTTTGGTAATTAGCTGCATTAGGGGCTGTAAAGCAGGCTGAGGGGCTGTCCCTCTGATTTATCGCCGCTGTAATTCCCCACGATCGCACAGAGATGAAAATGAACTCAATTAAGGCGCAGCTAAGGCTGTGTGGGCACCCAGATAGAGTTCCAATGGAAAAATTAATAGTCGCTTGTTGTTTAACAGTCTAATGAATGTAAATAAAGCTTATCCTCTGTAATAGGTTGTAGGTTTCAAGGCTACTTTTAGGCACCAGTTCACCAGTATGCAGTAGAAGGTAATGTCACTTTTCAACTAACAAAGAAAAATAGCTTCCACACATTTTGACCAAAAATGAATAGGTTTAGAGCAGAAAGTGTTGGTGTATGTGGAGAAACTTAAACCAGATAAATCACAAGTGGCTAACATAACATGACTTGGCTTGAAAGCAGGTAAAGCCTCAGAAAAGTGCTTCTTAAAGGTTTTAGTGTCAATTTTGACATCTGCAGATTTTTGTAGAGGAAAAAAAAAGAATAAGATGAAAGACTGTAGAGTAAAAACCTAAATAAATGTAAAACTCAGCGCTAGGCCAGTTGTTGGAATGAATTTGCTTCAATGGAATCTGGGAACCAGTTGGCCACAGCGTGATGACTATGACCCAATGTTTAAGCCTTTTCTGAATAACCGGTGGTGGATATCCAGACCATCTCTCCCAGTTTAAAGTCCCAGCTGCCATTATTCAAGCATTTATGAAAACAATTCAAGTCTTTGTCAGATATTCTCCAGAGATTTAAGACTGAATGACAATCGTATTTAAAAATACCACGGTGTAATGGGGTTGCAGTTTGAAAACAAATGCGTAACACAAGCTCATTGCTTAAATTTAAAATGTTAAAGTGATAGGTATTCATACTGTACCCACAATAACTTTTATAGCCTGAATGATAGTGAAATAAAGTGAAATAAGGCAGCAAAACATAAAATAAGCATATGCAAAATTTATCTGAAGTTTTTATGTGTTTATTGCACAGAAAGTTAGCTGATTGTAGCTTGAGAATTAGACAGCCTATATTCTCTGGTAAAGTCAGCAGCTTAGCTATAATAATAAAAGTGACATGTCTTTGTTTTAAATATTGTAATTGTGTGGCTGCTTCCTTTTAGGCAGCTGACTGGTGGATCACAGCAACAGGTGGGGGAGAGGAAGTTTTCTGTTGCTCTCTGTTATGTAGAACAGGAGAAAATGCAATAATGAGTTTGGCATTGTTTATGGCATCTCCAACTTTCTTAAAGTTTTATGAAAGCTGGAAGCTTTTAATATTTGTAAAAACATTTTATAACCTATGTGATATATTTTTTCACACCAGTCTGTGTCCACCTCTAATCTTCGGTCTTCCTGGACATTCTCTTCAATTTGGTAAACAAAGAGAACATCAGGCATTGGAAAGTAAGGAACCTGCTTTGTATTTTGTCCTATTTGACAGCTCAAATGCCATTCTCAAATAATCAAAAATGAAAACATTCATTTTGTAGAAAGTGACAAACCTGCTCTGGTTTGATGTGTTCTGAAGTGGGGAAGACATCAGGGTAAGAAGGTCGTTCGAACACGCGATCCAGGGCTTCCAGCTGTTGCTGGGTGAAGGCGTCTGCTCGCAGATGTTTCCTTAAACTCTCCACACTTCCCTGAGAGTCACTGCCAGGGCCTGAGCCATCTGAGCCATCTGAAGGAAAAAAAGAGGGGGAGGAAGTGTTTATGCCATGTGAATAAACATTACCAGTTTATTCACATGGCATTACTTTAAATAAACCATTTCTTTTATAGTGGTATATAGAAATCAGTTGGGGACAGATTAGTCAGAAACTTGAAAATCCAACATTTTTCCAATTAGTGAACCCACCATGTTCACTAATTGGAACATGGTGGGTTCACCATATTCCACACTATGTCCTGCTGATAACAACACTCTTCACTGTGAACACTGTTACTAAGTTAGGGAATCCAGGTTAGCTATCCATCAAGGCTTCCATTTGTATACCCACTGCTGTGGAGAGGGATGATGGTTATCTTCAGACATCATTGGTGCGAGGTGGGTAACACCCTGAATAGATAATTTTACGTATCATTGAGGTATGTGATTTTTTGTGGTGCTAATTACCTTTATTTATTAGTAGTGAGACAGAAAGAAGGGCAGAGAGAGAGTGGGAAGTCTTGCCGAGGGGTAGAAATCAAACCGGGGAATAACTGTGTTGACGACCGTACTCACTTCATTTGGTGCACCTGCTCTACCCCACATGGTGCTCCACATAAAGGTGATTAAACTAAAGTCAGAGGAGGCACAGCAATTCAAGAACAGCTGTTTAAAATGGACATATTTTCCAGGTCATGTTGAGACCTGAATGAGAGATGGCGAGGAATGCTTGAATGTTTTTTTTGTAAATCTCATAGTTTATGTGCAGTTGAGGTTTCTGTGATGTTAGACATGCTACTCCTGCTACTCTACAATGAAACATGGCAAAAACATATTAAGATATTAACTCTGTATTCATGTTTTTTTTTTTTTAATTAACTGTAAAACAGGGTTTTACTGTGACTAACACTGCGGGACGATGTTACCTCAACTGACAGGGGGGCTAAAGAAACATATTCAGTGCTGCTTTTATATCTTTGTATATCATAGTTCTTACAGAGAAATCTGATTCAGCTAAAAGAGACTTGAGCAGGTCAAAGCTGCAAAATGCAAAGTTAAAAAACTCAGATGGCTCTAAATTTTCTTAGCTTCACTAGACTGAGAGGGGTGGCTGGAAAAACTGTTATCTCCCTCTTTGTTTTTCTGTTACTTTCTCTTGCTCTCCAAACACAAACGCCCGCTCAAACTCCATCCCCCCCACCGAGTGCCCCCCAATCCCACCATCAGCACAGTCATCATCTGATAGGTCTGTGGTAATTGATGGATTACCTTCAGTGCAAATATATACTTGTAAGGGAGAGCGCGTTTCAGGAGAGAAAAGTAGGACTGCCGATTACATACAGAGCCTCTCATTCTGCCACTGGGAAATAGAGAGCCATTATTTAACTGAACTATTTCCTCCTGAACATATTACCCGCACCTCTTCTCTCTTTCCATCCCCCCACATATTGCCTGTCTTTTGGAAAGCAGAACAAAGCGAGGATGCAACATTCAGGCACCGAATGAGGATGGGGCGTTAAGGGCAAGCGTATGCATTTCCTCACTTGGTCACATACTATATAAACAAATGAGCCTATGCTTTCCTGGTTCCTCTGATCTCTGACCTTATCAACCCAGGCAGGGAGCCTGCCGCCACTACTGCACTTCTCCCTCTGCTCACTCATTATGTCCTGAGCTCTGAACGAAGACGAAGAAAAAAAAAAATCTTAAGCTAAAACCTCCAGCCCAGTATTCCAGGAACCTGCACTCTCCTGGCTGCCTCCCACCACCCTCCCTTTCCTTCTAACACTGCGCCACCAACAGCGGATGAGGGCTTCAGCTCCCGTACAAATCTGTCATTCTAAATTTGCAGCAGATTATGTTCTCTGCTGGGCGAGGCAGCGGTGATATATGATATGCAAGGCCGCTATTGATTGCCTGATCCGCTCGCAGAGGAGGGAGGCGAAATGAACTTGGAATGAACATCATGCCTCAACTCATTGTGCGTATAATACTCTACTTAATCCCACATTTTTCTGTGCTATGGAATTCAATTGATCAATCATGTTCCACTGATGGTACCATTTCAGGGGCGTTATTGCCATTCTGCTCGGCTGCTTGACCTTTTTTCAATGGCTGAGGCCAGAGGATGAACCCGATTCGCTCCGAGAAATAGATCCATTGAGAGAATGGAATAGAGGACGGCAATTGGGAATGAGTGGAGTGTAGATCAGAGGGCTGCAGCTAAAATACAGTACTTTGACTTTATCCTTGGGTAACATTGATAGAGGAATAGCATTTTTCCCACAATGCGTGTTTTTCCAACCATGAATTAACAACATATTTTAGCTCTTCTCCATTTCCCAACAGCTCTCGGAGAAAGGGTGCAGTGGTGTTGCTAAATGAAACTAAGCCGTCGTCTCTGGCATGGAGGGAAACAGAGAGAGTAATGACGTAGTTCAGGATTTCTGAAGTGAGGCTCTCTGAGAAGGTCATTAGCAGTTAATACCTTACCTGCAGTAGATAGCTCTTTACTTAGAATACATTTAAATAAGATGGAAATAGAGAGAGAGTCCAAGATGGATCAAGACCAAAAGAACCTTCTATGGGCTTAAACAAGCTCCAATGTAAAACTCTAGAATTCTTAAAGTGTCAAAATTATTGACAGAAAAGCCTTTTATTTTTTTAAATGAGAAAAGGGAGGTGGGGGTGTACCATCAGTGACCCTCGTGAGTGCAATAAGTGCTGAAGACAAAACATGTATTTATTGATTTTTATGCTGACTTACTTTTTTCTACTAAGAACTTATTTATGGATATCATTTTGCCTTGTTTCCACTGACGGGTATGGCATGGGTCGGTGCGGTTAAGTAGGCTGTTTTGTCTGTTTCCATTGTAAAAGCAGTTTATTCAGCTGACCCATACTGCACCATTCATGGTCCCCGTTCTGTTATAGGTCCATAGGACAATGGTACAGTGTGGTTAGAGTGGAGCTCCTGGCAATACACAACACAGATTGGGAGAAAGAAATACATCACTGATTATGACAAGGCTGAGACATACTAGAGTGTGTTAGAATTTGGGTTTAACCCCACCTGCCCCGTGAGAGTCCAGCTGCTAGTGGAAATGCTCTCCTCAATATGTTGTACCATAAGCTAGCGTGCTGAACTGCATCAACCTGTGCCATACCCCTCAGTGGAAATGAGCCGTTACAGTATCTTTTCTTTGCACATTTCACTTAGACAGATAATTTGAGGTTCATAGGCTTCTGTTGCTTTTTTAAATAATCACTGGCTTCTCTGTTGCATAAATTGCTAAAACATTTTTGAAACTAAAGTTGTTTTAAGACAGTAGAGGTCCAAGGTGTTGGCACCTCTTGAGCTAGCAATACGCTACCGTGTCTGAAACCAAGTAATTTACAAAATGAAGACACTCACAAGTGTTATTTTATGAATCTTCAACCTTTCAGCCTCATTATCTATTGGACTGATATTTACAGAGAATTAGCTGATCAGTTACATAGAAGAAGATGCTAAAACTACTCACCACTAATCACAGTCCTGTGAAACCAAGACACGTCAAATGTTTGTTGATCTAATAGTGAGGCAGTGAAAACAATCAATAATCTATCGTTCCCCAAAACTGCTATTTTTGGTTTTCACACTGTGTCCAGAAAAGATTTACATACTTTTCTCCACATGTTTTTCACAAAAGAAAATCAATGGCATCCCACTGTCCCCTACTTCCACTTCCCACCGAGGCAATCATTAGCTTATCTGTAAATATTAGGTGCCTTTGCTATAAAATTCAAAATATGTATCTGAATAAATAGCTATAACAGATTTGTACCTTTTCAGCTTTTTAGGGTTGTTGAAGTGAAAATCCCTAGCTTCAGTTATAAAAACCAACTAATCCGGATTCATACTAAATCAAGATGCAAATAGAGTTCTACAGGAAAGGTCTTTTAATGGAAGTTCACTTCAAAAATTGTGAAATATTAACTCTATATCTACTGGTATGAGTCAATCGTAATCAATAGGCAATGTTTATCATTCAGTATATAAGTAGCAATTTTCTTCACGCCTTTCGACCTGTGAACAAATAAGACCCTACTTTCCATGATGGGATTTACTTTGGTGCTCTCCCTGTGATATAAACTTGTGCAACACTATATAATATCTATAAAAGTTAATTTAGGAACCTACTATTTGACTTGTACACCATTATTTGAGTTAGCTAATCATTAATTCCACCTCTTATTTTTTCTTACACTATTTAAAACTTGGCTGCACAGTGGCGCAGTAAGAAGGTTCTGGGTTCGATTCCCGGCCCGGGGTCTTTCTGCATGGAGTTTGCATGTTCTCCCTGTGCATACGTGGGTTCTCTCCGGGTACTCCGGCTTCCTCCCACAGTCCAAAAATATGACTTTCAGGTTAATTGGTCTCTCTAAATTCTCCTTAGGTGTGTGGGGGGCATGGGTGTGTGTGTGCATGGTTGTTTATCCTGTCTCTGTGTTGCCCTGCGATGGACTGGTGACCTGTCCAGGGTGTACCCCGCCTCTCACCCATACATGTCTCGCTAACCCAGCACTCCTCCCAACCCCACTAAGGACAAGGGTGTAAAGAAAATGGATGGATGGATATTTAAAACTTAAGCAAATATAAGCAACGTACAGATTTGCCATTTTATTTTCAAATCCAAGCTTTAATGCTTCTAAAATTGGTCATAAAAGATTTCTGTTTTACATATATTATGAGATAGGTGAAATAAATCAGATCCATCTTTTGACAGTCAGTGTGTCAAGTGGAGTGTGAAGTCTGCCTGTTGGCGTGTGTCTGGGGGTGTGTGTGTGTGTGGGTATGACTGTCTCATTGGTTGGTTTGTTTCATTTTCTTCTAGTGTTTCTTCAACCCCTTCGGGTGTCTCAGCAGGTATTCTCTTATCACTCCCAAAGCACCAGCTGACTGCATCCCTTTGTTTTAACACCGCCGTGTGAGGAGATAAAAACAAGAATCTCCCACAGTGACGCTCACACGTTTTAGATCCGGAACACGGTTTCTTTGATCAGCTTAAAGTGATGCTTTCTGACCTTCGTGTCAACTTGTTTGTTGATAAGAATGTCAAGACGCTCATGAAGATTCGTTTTAAGGTGCCGTGGATGATGCACCAACAAGTAAAAAAGGCATCACAAGAAAACTTAAGCACACACGCTCATATAATTACAGTTGCAAGTACAAAACAGACTTGGTGTAGCACAGTGGTACTAAATGTCCTTCTTTCATCTCTCCTGTTCCTGAGATAAGATAACTCAGAGAAGACTAGAGGAGGAGGCTTGTTTGAAAGGCAAATGAATTCCTACACACGGCCCGGCACGCTCCATAAATCAATGACATGCGGGGTTTTCCCAGATCAGAGGCTGCGAGCCAGCCCTTCGCGTATTGGTCCTGCGCTGATAGGTGAAATGATGCTATCACAAATTGTGGATCATTTGTTGATGATTTTTAAAATGCTGTTGAGCTAAGGAGAAAAAAAAAGACAGAGCAAGCACAAACAAACCGGTATACCCAGAGGGTGAACACTCCTTCCCTGTAAGCTAGCTATATTTATGAAACCTCTGAAGCGGAAAGGAGAGAGCTGGGTGGGGTGGTGATGGTTGGGGGGGAGGAGGGAAGCAGAGAGGCAGCAACACTGCCATGGCTGTTAAGATCCTGTTATGTTGTGGCGTGTTTAAGAGCTTTATTAATTCGATTCAGCACCACCAACCAATGTACTGACAGTCAGCAGGCACAGCGATGTTGACTTGATATTTGCTCTCACTGCAAGGACTGAGGAGGTGTTGATAACATTTTATTTAGACTTTATCTTTTGAAGATGGCTCAGAGAGTTTGCAATAAACAGAAGCATGCAGAACATTGTCATACTGTTCTCTTTAATAAGACCCAGGAACCATTCACATGTTTTGATCTCAGTATCTGTTTCCCAGAGGTGAATCACTGATAGCGCTCGTCCTCCTGCCTTCAAATCCAATGAAAAAAAAGTCTCCGATTTTTACATGGGATTTGAAGGCAGTAGCGGGTCTCCATTTGAAACATAAGAGTGATTTAAAGTTTCCTCGTACATATGTGGGTTACATTGTACTTATTTTTTATTTTGATTTGTCTTTGAACATGTCTCTTTTTAAATTAAGCACTGTCAAAGGAAAAATTCTCAAACAATAAAGTATTTGTCAAAAACCGTGTTTGCATGAACCACAATGACATTTTTTTCACCTTAGACTTATTTTAAGGTGTAAAAATCTCTTTTTTTATTGGCACCTCTTGGAATAACCATTAGCTTCAGCCTCCTGGACCAGCTAATCTGGATTTTAAATAAATTCAGACATAAAGAGAGTTACCTACTGCAGGTAAGACATTAACTGACTAATCTTTTAGCAAAGCCTCACTTCTGAAAACTCCAGTAAGAAAACACACAGTTAAAATTTCCATCTTTTGCTGTTCTTTTTTTTCTACTTCTAGTAAAAAAGCTAGCAGCTGGTCATATCTTCAGTATTACTTTCAATCAACATTTGTTTTTTGTGCTGATATCAGCCTGCAAGGTAACTGCGGTTTTGAAAACTGTTTCAACCGTAAATACTTTAACTGTATACTTTCTGGCTAAAATGAACTGTTGCAAAGTCTTTTTCATCCAATTAAATCTGAAGCTTACTGTTTAAGTAATTTCAGCTGAAGTCAAGTCTTCAGAATATCTATTATTTCATGGATCTAATCATCTGTTCTTGTTAACATATGTGTTACTATAAAAAGTTTCAATTGAAAACGGTCCTGAACTATCCTTTAAGCTGAATTTGGTTTCTGGATCATTTTGTCCAAGTGTCTTCATTGCTAAAATGTAAATGCTACCAATGGAATAGAGAATGCACTTGTAAGTACAGAAATATGTTTTTGATTTCAGTTGATTTGTTTTTTCCGAAATCTTAATCCAAGATTGAATTAATGTGAGAATGGTTTGCTAACAAGCCCAATTTTGCACCCCTGGGTCGGTAATATGACTCGTTTTTCATCTCCGATTCTGTGTTTTTGTCCTCTTTTGCTTTCATCTCCCTCCTCTGTACCAGCCTGTCGTTTAGCATTGCCATCCTGCATGGGTGTGTATTTCTGGAATGCAATTAATGAATTCTCTACTTTTCCCGTGCCTTTTTCTCCCCTTCTTGTGCGCAGCAACGCGTCGCTCCATTAATTCTCAGCATTGCTACCCATAATTGACTTTTCTCTGACATGATTCCTCTCCACCAAGTGAGTCCCCACTTTATTATATTGTATTTTTCAAACTGATCTCATTGTGTGTTGTTTACAGCAATACATGTGGTCCAGAGCAGCCGTGCCGTTTAAGGACAGATGAAGAAGAAGGGACAATGGGAGAAGAAATGAAATGTTGAAGAAAGGAGGAGGGGGAGGAAAGCAGTGTGGACCTCTTTTGTGCCTCGTCTACTGTCAGGGCCCTAACAGCTTCTTGTCTCTATGTTACGCTCTGTGGTCCCCTCTCAAACCTGCGCTTTTCTCTTTCTCTCCCTCTTTTACACACTCTCAAACACGCGCGCGCACGCACACCCCATCACAGCCATTATGGTGCTCATGATTCCATTTTTTCTGTCTCAGTCTGGATGCATTTATTTTTTAAAGTGATCCTCTATTGACTCATTGTCATGGAGAGGCTTGACTAGTCAACCAGTGTAGGCCCAGGTTCAAATCCGTACACTAACTGATTTAAACTCCACAAATGGGTCACATGTGTTAAAAGATTCACTCCAAAAAAAATTTCAGAAAAAGCCAAACATAAATGTGGACAAATCTAAATTGCATTTTTTCCCCCCTCAAGGCTTTGAGCGATGTTGATATGATTCAGGTAGCTGACCGTGATCGTTCTTTTGTCGTAAATGAAGAGGCTGTATTTCTTTCTCAGCTCTCACACACTCATCAGCTCCCCTTCTGCACTCATCCCACACCCACGCTACAATCACAAGTTATGACCTTTGCTTTCTCAATATAATTTATCACTGTAGCTCCCTGCTGCCTGTCCTCCCAGGAGCTCCGCTGGGCTCCGTCCAGCCATGAGAAGAAAGCGCGCCGTTGGGTCACATCAACCTGACTGCAAACATTGTCGAGGTCAGGCGACCAGGAGAGCACTAAATTTACATTACACTGTTGCTCTACGGGTCACTAATCAGAATTTAATTTGAAACCCATTGTAAGTGTTCAAGAGTTCGGGGAGATAGATGAATTTTTTTTAGCCATGGGGAAAAACATAGAGACGTACCAGTTTTGTTTATTCCTGAAACTTGCAGATTGAAATTTTGACCAAATTTGGTTTTCTTTTAAAAATACTGCAAAACATAGAAAGGAAATATGTGCTTCATATTCTTTGATAGATGTAATTGTTTCATATTTGACAACAACAACAAAAATTAGGAATTATAAGACTATCCCGATTTATGATCAGATTATATGTCCTAATCCTGAGACTTTGTTTTTTAAATTCAATTTCAGATGAAAGTGCTGGGAGCTCTTTTAAGTAAAAAATCTGATGTTTCAGTATTTGCTATGTTGTTTACTGATCATAGCTGATCAACAAAATCTGAGTGTAATACTGGTGCATTTCTAGAAAAATCTGTTTTTTGTCACTGATTTACTTAGAAATAGAAAAAAAAATAATTAAATGAATAATTAGCATTACAGTTTTGAAGTTTTTCCATTGTATGTATACAGTTACAAATCTGTCCTTTTTGAATTCAAGTCTGCTTTGGGTTCCAAGTTCAGTGGGGGCCTTGTTAAATCTCAAAGTTTGTTTATATCCTAGGCCGGCTCTGACTATATCCATTTCCTTGAAAAGATTAAATGAAACTTTGAGTCTGGAAATGGCCTGGCACTAAGTCCTGAAAGTGTAACTGAATGGGAGAAACTTTTATTTTATTTTTTTTACACTCAGCAGTTGTCACCCAATCCTCTCTGACTTTTCTTGGCTTCCACTACAAGCTATAGGTTTAAATGACTGAGGGAGAACATGCTGTACAACAGGCTAATTTCCTCTACTTTACTATTAATGCATTTGGCAGGAACATCATTCCATTCCCCGTAATGAGATACACAAATAAATCTGGCTATGGATGGATTCAGAGCTGGGTGGTGGCGATGATGGTGGAAGGGAGGGGATGGTGCAAAGGAAGATGTGCATTGAGACGCATACTCCAAGCCCTGGCATAATTGGTATCACTGCTTGCAGACATGCAAACCAATCTCTCCATAGATAGGGCCGAGACTCTCTTTTCCCCCTTAAGGCTATTTCTTTTGTCTTTTCAATAGCTTGCACATCCAAGATAGAGGGAGGGGACTGGGGCGTAAGGGGGGTGGAGGGCGTTAATTTGTGAATTAATAGCTTTTCTCTGCAGAATTGCAAATTCTTTTTAAATGTCACTGTGTTGTAGATGCGAAGAGCATCTGAAGCCACAAACTCTCACACAAACACATTTCCAGGCAAAAGGTGGGAGTCAAACCCATCCACAAATCCTAGAACTAATCCCGGCTCCATTATTATCGAGTCTGCCAGGACCTCCCTTATCCCTACTTTCCTCACAAAACAATTTTTTTTCCTTCTCTTGCGTGAGCTGTCCAGTGTAACATGCTACTTTTAATTTGCAATAACACATGACAAGGACAGATTAATAGCTCTTATGGCACCCGCGTCCCTGAGGCTCATCTTACGGGGGACCAGGTGTACATAACGCGTGTCACACTACATTATCTCTACAGCCCTGCAGTAATGGGGACCTTTTTCTTCCTGAAAGGGCAACTGCTGACTTCAGTCACACAAGAAGCACTAGCTGACGACATTGTGACACAAGCCGAACAAGGACGGTACAAATCTTTTTTTATAAAGAGCGCCATCAGGATTTAAAATATGCAGAGACATTTTGTCTTGTAGTTTAATACTTTTACACATGATTCAACTCATTTACAGGCTAAGCTCAGTTGGCAGCTGAGTTATTACCTCAATGATTTTAAAACTTTAAAAAATGATGTATTAATTAAAGAATTAACCTTAAGTTAGAATATGGCCGCAAACTAAAGCAGTTCTCATGTACCTACAGAGAACAGTTACAATTTAGGGTACAACTACCGAAATGCATCGTCAATGTTTTTTTTTTCAAAACAAAATAAAGACCATTGTTGTCTGCATAAAGTTGTAACAAAGTATAAAAAATTCTTTAGTTGATATTACTATAAAACATCCACTATAAAATATCTACTACTGGGTCTTTATTAAATTGTATTTTGCTGAAACATGTTAGCGCTTAGCTTAATACATTAGCATATAATTTAAGCAATTCAATTACCATTGTTGAGAACTTTGACTAATAAAAAAACACTATTTAAAAAAAGTGAGAATATGTCCAGACATAGAAACTACACAATACAGTTGTTAATTTAAGGATTGACATCTAAACAATTGCTGAGAATATACAGAATTTTCTACTTTTTTATAAACATAAAAACCTCAGCTATCAAATGTAAAAAACCCAGAGAGTAGATTAGTATTGAATTGTCTCTCTTTAGATGAAAAATATTATTTTCCGCAATAACTTTACCTTAGTATTTTTAAACTTATTTTAGATAAAAAACAAACATATTTTCCTGCCACACTTTATGAGCAAAACATGAATAAGTAAAGACATACACTGCAGGTGAAAGTAGAGGATGTGTGGTTTGATTGATTGAGCAAAGCAAAAAAAATAAAAATAAAAGAAATAAGGTTGTCTAACTTCAACTTACAATGTCCTATTTTCCTTCCATCCAAGTGGTTGCCACTCCAGAGAACTAAAGAGACAGAAACATAAAAGGAAAGGAAGTGGCCTGTTTTCATCAGTGCTCTCTGAGATCATTTTTAACCACATCATCCCAACCAGCAACCTCAATAATGTGCCCACACAAACACACACATACACACACAAAGACGCACAAGCACACGCAAGCACATAGCCCCTGCCCTGCCTCCACCGGTCTGTTCCTACACCTGTTCAGGCCTCCACCAGGGACATGTTAATTCATAGGCATTAAAAAAAGCCAATTGTTTGCACAACCGATAATCTATTAGCCCTCGGGCATTGTGTGTCCATTCTCCTGCTCTGCCCAGGAATGAAGAAGAAGAAAAAAAAAAAAACATCCTGGCTTGGACTGGAAAACCTTCCACATAATCTTTGAGTGTATCTACATCTGCTTTCTTGCCAATTCTCAGCTTTTCTTAGCTGTAAAATACACGTTTTATTTGTCTTTTTTTTAATCAGAAAAAAAAAATGTCCTTAAAGTTTTTATGTAGTGCTAAATATTAAACCACTAGAAGTTCACTGATAAAATCAAGATTGCAGAGAAGATTTTTTTCCTGCCTTTTGAGACTTTATGGGTATAGAGGCAGCAATGCTGATGACTCGCCAAGGGGGATTAGAGTTGTAATGACAGCTATATGCAGTGTCAGTGGTATCAGATAGAGATGCTGCTCTGTTGCCATATATCTGTATGGTAAAAATGAAACTGATTGGATCACAGCGCTCTTTTGAACACTCGGGTCTGCCTGATGTAACAACATAACAAGTCACTGGAGACAACACACAGAAGCACTCTCTTGACTGCAGAACTGTCATAAATGTCATCTTCTTCACACAGAGGGGGGGGAAAAAGTAAGAGAAGAGAGATGAGATGAATTAAAAAGGATGAAAAACAAAAGGGGATCTTGTGTTTTTCCTTACCATCATCCCGTTTCCTTTTCTCGCCGTTGGAGCGGGGAATACCCAGAATGCCGTTGATGGAGTAGGATCCTACGGGATTGTTGGAGGCACTGGTCACGGGAGGCGAGGCTGTGCTGGGCACTGGTGTAGAAAGCTGTGTTAGTGTGTGTGTTTCGTGTGTTTTCCGAGTTGTTTCAGCAACAGCGATTGTCTTATTTGACTGTCCTCTAATCTGCTTTATTCATTCGCTCACCTATGGTGTGGCCGGGTGTGGAGAGCGGCGTGACGGATCCATCAGGGGACGGGTGGAATTGCTGCTGGACTTTGGTGCGGATAATCCTGATAAAGTGAACAACAGACATGGATCAATCAATGCTAGTTTCCACGGCGCGGAGATTTCACATCAAACCGGCCCGGCCTCGGACGCTTAAACACGCTGCATCACGTCCACTTTATGTCTGTGCATGTACAAAGCGCTCTTGCCGTTTGTGGGCCTGCTTGTATCCTCACATGAGGGCCTGTCCGTGTCACAAATAGCCAATCTCTGGGCTTTAGGGCCAATCTCTCTGCTCCTTGTGTGCAGCTGAATAAGGGCTGGCCCCTGGAGATTGTGGATTCAATCTAGTTGGATTCTGAGGTTAGAAATATGATAAAGTCCCCCATACAAGTAAGATGTGATGTGGCGGGAAAGTCTTCATTGCACTTTGGTCTGAATGATCTTGCAAACAAAGCATGAAATCACATCAATTCACCTCAATGATCAGCTTCACTGGCTCTACCTGGCCAACTCTAATAATCTCCCTCTCCTGCACACCACACACTCTCTTTTCTTCTCTCTCTCTCTGTCTCTCTCTCCATCTCTCAAAGCTCCATCCTCTTTTCTCATTTCTCCTCTCTTTTCTGTCCAGCGCTGCTTTACTGTACCTCATAACGACTGACTCTCAAACTCCACTTCTCCTCGATTTCCTTCATTTTTCTTTCTCCAATCTTCTCCTCCATTTCTGTATCTCTGAGCCGTACTTTTTTTCTTCTTTTTACAAGCTAAACTCGGGACTCAGGAGTTCTGTGTGCTCAGAGTTTATTGATTGGAACTCCCAGAAAGAAAAGTTGACGACAGATGCTGGGAGACAAACAGCACATGCAAATTGTGATCCACAAATTAAATGTGACAGGTTAGCAATAGGGTCTGAATGGCTCCAACACCACATCCAACGTGTTTTAACCTTTCCTGTGCTTTGAAATAATAACCGGTAAGAAAGAAACAAGCAGAAAATGTATTTGAACTGACGAGAAAAAGGAGAAAAACTTTCCCCAAATCATGCTGCCATGATGAAAAGTCTGCTGTAACTCTTCTGAGACATGATCGCATTAAACCATGACTATGGTAATCTTTTGACAGTCAGGAGAACATGAGATAATTGATTAACAGACAGAGACATAAATCCCACATGGAATTACATCTGGCTGCAAACATGTGTCAAGAACAGACTTTAAAGGGTGCAGATGATGTGACTGACACCCCCCCCCCCCCCCCCCCCCCACACACACACACAAAGTGACCAGGAATCCATCAGCTAAAGGGTTAAACTAAGACTTTTCATTCTCCACATTATCTCCCTATGTCCTCCACCACTCTCTCCTTCAGGCAGGGCAACAAAAGACAAGCAACCTCCTCCTCCTCTTCCTCCTCCTCATCCTCCTCCTCCTCCAGAAAACTCCACATCAATATTTTATTTGAATTTCCAACATCTCACCACAACAGTTATCTGACCTCATGACTTGAGGGAGTCTCGTAAATTCAAGGACTTAGTTTCGAGTTGTGTGTTGTTCGTATTGAAAAAGCAATCTGGGTGGTTGAGTTAATGACTTCGGTGTTTGGCTCTTGTGTAAAAAAAAAAAAAAAGAGTATATCAAGCAAAAGAAATATAATTATGATGATCAATGTTGATGGAAAGCCTCCTATTGGTGCTTTTCTCCAAAGGGGCATTGGACTACAAAACAAAGAGAAACCCTGTCTTTATGTAATCTTTTATAAATCACAGAAGAAATAATATGTTTAAAAATAAAGCTCTTCAGTCAAACACAGCAGAAACCAGACACTTCATGACACAGGCCACCACCAGGGTTTTTTTTCCTATATCCTTTCCTTTATGCATTTAATTCATCCTCTAAGAATCTTCTTACAACACCAACTCCTATTCTGCACCGTTACCATTTCGCCTGGAATGGTTTCATGCTTTGTAATTCACCTTTGTCGTTTTGATCAAGTTAAAGCAGGTCACATGTTTTATATCTGAACACATCAGAGGACTAAAACTCAGAGTGGATTCTTAGAGTTGTTGGGCTTGTAACCCGTGCTGTTAATTATTAACGTACAAACTGGAAAACAATTTCTGTCGGCGCATTTTTCTCACAGCAGCGCATCATCAATGCTTCCAACAGAAACTTGAAACAGAGCAACAGAGAATTATACTTCACCGTATTTCGCTTTTAAAAACCTGTTGAATAATCTCCAAGCGTCGTTTTCTTGTTTTCCTTCATTATTTTCATCCCCCCCTTGAATTTAGCTGGACGTGTTATGAGACTCTTTTCAGCTCATTAAAATGTAATGCTGAGGACCAGCTCTCTGGAACAGTGCCTCCTAAGTAAAGTTCATCACTGCATGCACTACGGGACTTTTTCCTTTAATTCTGTAGCCTTCTTGTGGGTTTTTAAACAGCAACCTTCCACCTAAAAATATTGTGTGTTTTTTTTTCCAAAACTGTCCCGCAACGAGTGAAAAATTGGTATCTAAATAGGTATTTAACAGTCTAATCATTTTTATTTGTGAAATTCTTTTCGTATTCCTCTTTTTCAATAATAATAATAATAATCTGAATTTTATATTTGACATATATTGTGTTGGACGACGTGGATATTGACTGGCAGTGAGGACGCTGCAGCCGCCTCCTTGACAGTGTGGTCCGTGTATTGAGCGCCTGACTCGGGTATTTCCCTCAGCCTCTGGATCTGGTTACGCAGGTATCGATCGGTTTTTATCGAGACAGATGTGATCCTTCGCGGCCCCACGCTGCCTCCGTGTTGTGGAGGGCCACGCATTGGAGGGATTGAATTGCACATGTGAGACCACCCTCGAAACAGGGCTCGGCCGCCAGATATGTGCAGCCAGAGTATATGTCTTTAATAGTATTACTTATTCTTCTTCTTTTTTTTTCTTTTTTTTTTAAAGTCGCTGTTTCTTTAAAAAAAAAAAAAAGTGCCTACCAAATTAAAAACCATAAATTTGACTGACGATGAATTCACGCACTTTCGGGTCAAATTGTGTCACTGAATCCTCTAATGAATTAAAAAGAAACCCTTTTCCGCCTACCTGTTGATGGATGAAACACTGGGTACTGTGTCGTTGTCGCAGACCCCCTCCGCCAGGAGTCGGTCTCTTATCTCCCACGCAAACATTGTGGGATTCTGGCGCTTGTACTCCGCGATTTTATCCACCACTTTCGGCGTTGCGACCTTTGGTTTGGAGCCCCCGATGACTCCCGGTTTAATACTGCCGGTCTCGTAGTACCTGCATGGGGACAGAGTGAGCCTTCCTGAATGGATCCCCGCCTCCGTTCAACTTCAAATGTTATGCTCAATAAGAAAGGTGGCTTTTTAAACATGTTCTCAACGCTTATTCCATCGAGTTCTGCAGTTATGCACATTTACTGCAAACAATTACCCACAAATAGGATCTATTAATTGGCCTGGGAGCGTTTTGGGGCTAATTGAGTGTCAGCTGGAAGGCGAGCAAAAAAAAAAAGAGTGTAATTAAAATAAAATATGAGCGGGGCAGACAGAACAGAACAAACGCTTTAAGAGCACACTTTTAAATTTCTAATTTTCACCACTATCAGCAGCATGCACCAAATGCCACCGTGACCTATTGGTAAATGTTGGTGACAAAACATTCAGTGTGTGTGGAATGAAATACCTCTGAAATGCCTTCTGATAGCTGAAAAAAATATATGTCAAAAAATTATTGGTGCCCTTAAGAAGAAGCTGGTTTAGATGCTTGCAGGCGTTGTTTTCCTGCTAGTATTAACTGTAAAAATGTCTGAATAAAATGTAGGCTATGTGATACGCTTTCATTTCTAAAACATTCTATTTTTTTTCTCGTAATTATTAAAGTTTACTTCTTCACTTTTAAGAAAGTCTCCAGCTATTTATGTATGTATTCATTTATTTATTTATTTTGACATTATGTTTTTCTCATGCGAGGTGGCAAAATCCGCCAAATATTTGGAGAAAAACAACAACAAAAAAGAAAATGAAAAGAAGGCAGGAAAGAAACGACCTGCCTCTGCCAGCGATGGCTGAAGCCGAGACAGGGCGGGATGTGCATTTAAATACTCTAAAAAGATGCTGGACACACACACGCGCATACACACACACACGCACGCACGCACGCACGCACGCGCACACACACACACTCGATGATGGGCCCCCCTCTCTTTTACCTGCCGAGGATTTTGCTGACACAGCCGTGACTGACCCGTAGCTGTCGGGAGATGTCGCAGGGCCGGACGCCCTGGTGGGCCAGCTCCACTATCCGCTGCCGCACCACGTCCGGGAGGGGTCTGCCGTTCACAAACACCCCGCCGAGCTGGTTCACACCGCCGTGCCCTGCGTGGGATACAACAGCAACGCGAGGGGGGACATAACATTACATACCTGCAGACAGGACACACACTGCTGCGTATGCAGGGGCCGTTTCAAAAGTGAAAGGTTACTATTAATGCTAAAAACGGATAGAAAGCACATACTTATAGACACTAATGAATCAATTAAATAATAATAATAATAATAATAATAATGAAATTCATGGAACTCTTACCCTAATAACTGAACATTTCAATGTTATATTAATATAAAAAACATATCTTCTTGCAAATCAGACAATATTTTCCATGAGTATCACTCCTTCTGCAGCTTAGCACATGT